>NC_133648.1:115237459-115444078 GCF_009905375.1 Apium graveolens
TACCTAGAATAGACGATCTGTTCGACCAGCTAAAGGATGCTGTTTATTTTTCCAAGATCGATCTGAGAACTGGATATCACCAACTAAAGATTAAACCCAAAGATATTTCCAAGACAGCGTTCCGTACCAGGTATGGACATTATGAGTTCTTGGTAATGTCCTTTGGATTAACCAACGCCCCAGCGGCTTTCATGGATTTAATGAATAGAGTATTTAAGAAGTACTTGGACAAGTGTGTGATAGTTTTTATCGATGATATTTTGATCTACTCCAGGACTGAGGCAGAACATGCAGAGCATTTGAGGATAGCTCTAGGAATACTCAGAGAGGAACAGTTATATGCCAAATTCTCGAAGTGTGAATTCTGGCGGAATGAAGTACAGTTTTTAGGACATGTGATCAATAAAGAAGAAGTATTGGTCGACCCCTCCAAGATAGAGGCGGTCTCAAATTGGGAAAGGCCAACCACACCCACAGAGGTAAGGAGTTTCATAGGATTGGCCGGCTACTATCGTAGATTTATACAGGACTTTGCGAAGATCGCAGCCCCTTTGACACGACTTACTCGTAAGACAGAGAAGTTTGAATGGACGGAGAAATGCGAGAACAGTTTTCAAGAATTAAAGAAAAGGTTGGTAACGGCCCCGGTGTTGGCATTGCCGGACGGAAAAGGAGATTTTGTGATATATAGTGACGCGTTGCACAAAGGATTAGGGTGTGTGCTTATGCAGCACGGTAGAGTGATTGCGTATGCATCGAGACAACTGAAGGAATACGAGATTAGATATCCTACTCATGACCTTGAGCTCGCGGCAATAGTATTTGCCTTAAAAATTTGGAGGCACTACTTGTATGGAGAGAAGTGCGAGATTTTCACAGACCATAAGAGCCTCAAGTACATATTTACGCAGAAAGAGCTCAACATACGCCAGAGGAGATGGTTAGAACTAATCAAGGACTATGATTGTGAGATTCTCTATCATCTGGGGAAAGCCAATGTGGTGGCTGACGCCCTTAGTAGAAAGGAAAGACTCAGAATGATAACGACTTCAGAAGAATTGATAAGGGATTTTGAGAGAATGGAAATAGAAGTAAAGGTAACCGGAACCGGAACTGAAAAGCTTTTTGAGATCTCAATGCAGCCAGAGTTATTGGAACAGATCAGATTGTGCCAAGAGAAAATAATGAATGAAGGTAGAGAGTCAATGACTGGAGAGGAGATCCATAATGAGAAAGATGATAAAGGGATAATGAGGTACTCCTACCGGATTTGGGTTCCGAATGTTCAAGAGCTTAAAGATGAGATTTTGGATGAAAGCCATAGTTCAAGGTATTCCATTCACCCGGGAAGTACCAAGATGTATAGGGATTTGAAGGAATATTACTGGTGGCCCAACATGAAGAGGGATGTAGCAGAATGGGTGAGCAAATGTTTGACTTGCCAAAGAGTAAAGGCAGAGCACCAGAGACCCAGTGGACTTTTACGACCCCTGGAGATTCCCGAATGGAAATAGGAACAGATAGCGATGGATTTTGTTGTAGGCTTGCCAAGGACGAAAGCCAATCATGACGCCATATGGGCAATTATAGACCGACTGACAAAGTTAGCTCATTTCATTCCTATCAATGAGAGATACACAGTCGATAGACTGGTGGACATTTACCTTAAGGAAATAGTGACGCGACATGGAGTCCCAGCGTCCATTGTCTCAGACCGAGACCCCAGATTCAACTCCAGATTTTGGAGGAGCTTTCAAGAATGTGCGGGGACCAAGTTAAATATGAGTACCGCGTACCATCCCCAGACGGATGGGCAGAGTGAAAGGACCATCCAGACACTAGAGGATATGTTGAGAGTCTGTGCAATAGACCTTAAAGGAAGTTGGGATGACCACTTGCCATTGATCGAGTTTTCTTATAACAATAGCTTTCATGCTAGCATCGGAATGCCGCCTTATGAGGCCCTGTACGGAAAAAGGTGTCGATCTCCCTTATACCGGGATGAAGTAGGAGAGCGGAAGATGCTCGGACCCGAAGTGGTCCAAAGGACCAAAGACATAGTGGATCTTATCAGAGGACAACTTGTAGCAGCCCAAGACAGACAGAAGAAATATGCAGACCTAGCCCGAAAGGACAAGGAATATGAAGTAGGGGACTTAGTACTGCTGAAAGTATCCCCTTGGAAGGGATTAATGAGGTTCGGAAAGAAAGGAAAACTAAGCCCAAGATACATTGGACCTTTTGAGATATTAAGACGGATGGGAAAGTTAGCTTACGAGCTAGCCTTACCCCCTAACTTGCAACAAGTTCATAATGTGTTCCATGTGTCAATGCTAAGGAAGTATCATCGGGATGCCAGCCACATAGTGGAGTACGAGCAGGTGGATATGCAACCAGATCTGACTTACGTGGAGAAGCCAGTAAGGATTATAGATAAGAAGGAGCAGGTGCTTCGGAACAAAGTGATCAAGCTAGTCAGAGTACTATGGCAGAATCATAATGTGGAAGAATCAACTTGGGAACTAGAGAGCGCAATGCTAGAAAAGTACCCCCATTTATTTTCTATTTGATTCCGGGACGGAATCCTTTTAAGGAGGGGAGACTGTAATAACCCCCAAAATTTTCAACTTTTTGTAACCCTTATGAATAGTGTTTTAGCTGAATGAGAAAACTTTTCATGCCACACTATATAGGGGTTCTGTTATGGATATTCTGAGATTTTATTAGTACTCTATATGGTATATAAGTGTATGTAAAGATCGTCAGAATCCAATTCCGAACACTTTGATTTTTCCCGGAAATCCACTAGATACGGAAAGAATTGAGTATAAGGTAACAGGATAAAAAGGATTTAAATTAAAGGATTATAAGAGAGGATCATAAAAGGAATATAATATATTGAGAAAGGTTAAGGGAACCTAAGTAATAAGATCCCGGGTATGATCCCTCAAACGATAAACGAAAACGAAAGTTAAGCGAACCGTATAACAGATCAGCGGTCATTAGGCAAACAAATAGGAAGTTAATCAAAGAGATTAGTGGGGATGAGGTCACCCAACCAATGAGAAGAGGACAAGGAGGGAAAGATGACATCATAGCATGACATAAGCATGACATGGGAAGGAAGGAAATGTGGTGGAATATTAACCACACAAAATCAAGGTTAAATTGGTAATTAACCAAAAACAAATCAAATATTCAACCAACCAAGCCAAACAAATCATTTCATCAAAACAAAAGAAATCTATTCTCTTCAACAAAAGCTTGCTCTCGGCTTTTTCATTTTCAAGAAGCAGGAAATTTCAAAACTCAAGATCAAGGCTTCCTAAATTGGTAAGATAATTCCCTAATCATCCTTATGCATAGTTTTGGCTATATCATGAGTTTAAGCACCCCATTCATTCTCAATCTTCTTCAATAAATCAATGAAGAAGACAATGAATAGTGATTTCAAAGTTTTTAACTTGAATTTTTCTTGTTTTCCTTTAAGATCCAAGCATCCCTAAGACTTCTCAAGGATTCTTAAGGCTTCCTAGCTACTCCCACCATTTCAAGGAAGGTATATCATCTCCAAAACCTAGATTACTTTGTATAATAAGATGATTTTGATTGTTATGGTGATATAGTAGCTTAATGCTTGTGGTTTAGAGTTTGGGTTGGAGTGGTAGTGAAATGGAATGGCGAATCTTGTTGTTTTGGTTAAAAGAACTTAAGTATAGTTAAATTCAATCTTAAGCATAAGTATAAATGTTAATATTGAATTGATTGGGGCTTTTATGATGTGATAAGGATGGACTTTGGTTGTATGAATGGATTGAGGTTGAATTGTGATGGTTTTTGAATGGTTTAAAATTGGGAAATCGCATAAACATAGTCGTCGTAATGTCCGATTTACTTTAGACTGCTTTTGTTCATAACATTTGGACCCGAGAACTCTCTGCTAGATTATGAACATTGCCATGTTTAGATAGTTCATGTTACGAGCTTCGTTTTGATATGTAGTTCGTTTGATTCCGATGTACGGTTTAGGAGAAACGACCGTTTCAAGTAACGGCGTTTCGCAAACGAAACTTTTCCCCTTGCCTTACTTTGAAACATAGGTTAAAGACCAAAAAGGGTTAATTAGTGTATGAAACAATTATGGTAAGAGTGTTAGGCAGTTGGTAAGACACTCGCGAAGGAATCGCCTTAAATGTAATGGTTAATTTATTAAAAATGGTGGAGCCGAGGGTACTCGAGTGACTTAAGAGAATCAGTAAGCGCAAAGCGAGCGTTAGAGTCTAATTTGGTTAGAGTATAGAATTACAAGTGACTTTGGTTTAATTCCAACTTACTTGTTGTTTATAGGTTACCAGACTCGTCCCGACCCATCCGTGACCCCCAGTCGCTCAGGCAAGTTTTCTACCCGTTATAACTGTTGTTGTGATGTATACATATGTATATGCATGATCTTGTGATAGATGCATATTTGTTATTAGCAAATTCTTGCGATATATTGTAGCATGTGATATGGTATATATGCATGCCTGTTTCGTATTCTTGCCATATATATATGTTGGTTCATTTGATAATACCTATGCTAGAGAATAGAGGTAATTGCATATACCCTTAGTATAGGGACCCAAAGGTGAAAACATTTTCTAAAACCGGGAGTCGATGTTCCCGAGTATAATATATATTTTTATATATATATGGTTATAGTTTTCAAAACTATTAATCGAATAAGGTTTATTCGATAACTTTAACTTTATTTTATTATTGAATATTATTTCGAATATTCATCCGAGGACTTATGACTCTTTTATTTTATTATTGAATATTACTTGAATATTCATTCGAGGACTTATGACTCCTTTATATTATTTAATGAATATTACTTGAATATTCATTCGAGGACTTATGACTCCTTTATATTATTTAATGAATATTACTTGAATATTCATCCGAGGACTTATGACTCCTTTTATTTTATTTATTGAATATTATTTTGAATATTCATTTGAGGATCTATGACTCCGATTATTTGCTGAGATATATTCTTTATTTTATTAAAGAATAAGGTGTCGATAATCAAACTTATTTTTGATTATTCAAATAAAGATAGTACTTTCGAATAAGTATATCTTTGGTTATTTAATACTCGTTTCAAGTATAAAGTTTTACAACTTCTACTTCAATTATTTTTATAAGGATTATCATTATGGGAATATTATTTAAATAATAATATTCAGATATTTTCTAATATATTGGGGCTGATTTACTTCATTAAATCAGCATTACTCCAAACACTCTTTAAAGTGTTTTCGAGTCTTCAAAATGATTTTTAAAAGTTAGAGCGGATCCCAAAACTCATTTTTATATTTAAGATCTTCCTTTTAAAAAAGGGATTTAAATACTCGCTTAAAACCTGAGGGATCCGGCTCTATGGTGTATTTTATATTCGCAACAAGGTTGCAGTTTTGGTAAATGAATTGATTACTTACCCAACGTTCGGGAAGTAAATCCATCTATCGAGTCGGCTTAAGCAACATGGGCTCAGTGGGCGTCCATGATAGTGTAAGTGGCTCAGTGGGAGTCCATCAAATGCATAAGTGGCTGAGTGGCAGTCCAGCATAAGGTCCTATTGTGACCAGGGTGATGACCAGTGGGGAATTCGTCCATCTACTAGTAGAAAAGGTTACTTATTGGTATCTTTGCCTGATCAGCAAGATATCGGGTTTATGCCACAATTCTTTTTCCCTTCCAAAAATTCATTGGATGTTACAAACTCTGTTCATACTTTACATGACAAAGGTTTTCAGGGACTGTATTAAAAAGATGTATATGAGGATATATAAATCGGAACTTAGTGAAGTATATCATAACTTCATTTCCTTCAATACTACTTCAAAGATTTAATCTATTCAAGTCTTAACTTGTGGTCTCATCTAAGGGATGCCTTTTTTTTTTAAACCTATAATACTTTGAACAGTGGTAGTTCAAGTAGCCTTATAAATGATATAAGTATAGTGAAGTATTTGGTAACTTCATCTTCCTTTAAGCTTATATCTAGTAAGTAATTATCTTACACATGATAAAAGATTCTAGTAGGTATCCATTTAGATACTTGTATTATTGTTATCACTATATATTATCTTGCGAGCTGTAAGGCTCACTCTTGCTTTATTTCTTCATCACACAACAACAGTCAGGAAAGATGGCCAGACTCCAGCAGACCCAGCGCAAGCGCGTGGAAAGCGTCCCGCGTCTTCCCGTTGATGTTGTAGCTGCTATAGCTGCAGAGGTAGATCTATTGGTAGATCAGGCATTCTACTTTTGAGAATCAAATTATGCATAATTATAACTTGTGGCAGATAATGGCAATTAAATGTAAATTTATCAAGTAATCATTTTGGGTTGTAATAACTTTTAATTGTGGATTCAAGGACTTGTACTTATTTCAATTTCATCTCTGAGACTATAACGGGTTGTGGTGTGTGTTAGTGTGGGGTCACAGCATAAGGTTATTTATTATTAATTAAGTGAAGTGATATTGTGGAAAGAAAGACCGTGACGACCCGGATCCCTGACCCCAGATCTGGGGGTGTTACACGTGACATATGATTATAAGACTGAGAGTCGGTCGAGATTTTAAGATGAAAACCCAGGAATCATTCCGGTGATATTACGGGATGATTACAAGTCCATAATGGTACGTTTTAAAGGGACTCAACCTCCACTTACGAAACATTAAAATACCTCGAACTTTTGATAAAACGATTTCCCAACAATCATATTCCCTCAACTATATTTTATTGTTCGAATAATAAATATCTTATACCTATTCCTTTATTATGGAGAAGTATACTACAACGATTATTTATTTCAAACCTGATTAAACATTAAAGATTATTAATTGCGTAGACATAAACTAGTTGAGGAATATTATTTTAAATATTCTTTTAAAGAGTAAACTCATTCGAGGTTTATCAATTATCATTTAATTAATTATTATTTATTAAAGGGTTTATTTATGATTCAAAATCATAGAACCTGATTTAAAATACTTTCTGATTTTTAGAAAATCATTCGAATAATTTCAGATCGTCGGAGAATATTATCTCGGCTTATTTTTATATGTTGAATATAGTTTCAAAGAGAAACTCCCCCCCTATTTAATTATCTGTTGACAACGGTCAACTCACATCCTTGGTACTTCCTCTAAAAACTTTCGGAAGTACATATATATATATAGTAAATCTATACCTATCAACAAGCGAAACGTTTGGGGGAACTTCGATGTGGTTCGAGTTCTCGGGATATGATAGGATCTCCTAAAGGACAATGGAGGGGTAGGATCCAAGTACTTCGTGTATTGGATAGACTACTGGTACCATAGGAGACAGTACAACATGTACCGAAGGACCTGCGAAGTGTGTGTATACCCGAAATGAGGACACATAGCCCGTATGCGGCAAGGGTGATAACCGAGATACGAAGGTGTCGTCCTTCTATTAGTAGAAAAGGTTACTTTTATCGTAGTATGACTGATCATCATATGCGGTGGCTCCAACGAATGTCCTAAGCTTCCAATTGGAATTGTGATGCAATACCGTAACCCAAGCCTAGGTGCTGGGTTTACTATTAAGGTATTCGCAGGTTAATAAAATCCACTAAAGGATTGTTTTCATAAAAGGTGTGTATCACCAAGGGAAACTATTTTCGAATAAAATGTAATTATCATATATGATGTTTTACGTAAGTTTATCATATAGTCATTTTCATACTGTACATTATTATGCTGGGCACTATAGCTCACTCTTGCTTTCTTTCAAATGGCACAACATAACAGTGAATCAAGATGCCTACCATGAGAACCACAGCCCGGAAATGGGTAGGAAATGGCCAGCTGTTACGTAGATTGTTTGGTGCTGTACCACAGGTAGTCCGAATAAGCTGGATTGATTTTCAGTTGTTTTTAGTTCGGCTTATTTATAAGTATGACTTATGTAAGATAATAAATAAGAAATGTATATTTGGCCGACGGACTAGCCTTACTTGAAGGTTATTCCCCAGTAAGACTTAATTACTTTTGGGTTATAATAATTATCACTTTGCGGTTTAATCTACTCTAGTAATGAATGGTTCGTTTCCAAGACAATAACATGTAAGTGTGTTTGTGATAAGTGTGGGGTCGTAAAGTGTGAGTATTTATATCTTGTAGTGTGAGGTATATGGTATATAGTGGTTTAGATGGTGTGGTCTCCGAGATTCCCGACCCCGGATTTTGGGGCACCACAGAAATGGTATCAGAGCCTTAGGCTATCAAATCTTGGAAATGATAGGATATAAAATACGTAGACATAAGAATAATAAAATAATCAATTAGAGCTCAAGTTGAGTTCGTCGTCGGGCTACACGGGTAGTCTTGACAGTTTTACCCTCAAGGGAATTCCCACTCTAAGTTAGTAACACCTTGCCTATTGTGTCAGGTACTAGTGGAGCCTATGATGGAGGTTGACCCTATTGATGATGTTATGGTTCCTAAGCATGACCCTACACCCGAGCCAGAGGACCCACCCATTGATGACTCAGATGATGACCCTACTGAGGATGTCCTGGAGGAGGAGACTGACCTTCCTATCCCCATAGCTGATGACGTTGAGATGACCCAGGGAAATGGCGTAGGCTGGAGGGATGTAGATATGTACCCTCACCCGACTATTCGCTCTCCTACACCACCCCCAGGGATGCGGAGCCCTTCGCCCTAAACTGATGATGATGAGGAGGATGGGATATATGCACAGGTCTACGAGGCTTATGACATATCCTCTAGCGACCCAGACTCACCTCTACCACCCCCGACAACCATACATGTAGCTGTACATGACTGGATGGTGGCTCAGCTTAACGCTGAGATCACTGCAGCATCTGCCTGCATTACGGAGTTACGCCAGGCACTGACAGCTGAGAGAACCATCCGACTAGGATACCCAGGGGATCGAGCTCCGTACCCGGGTTCAGATGAGGATGACGGCGATTGGAGGATACATCCCGGTAGTTGATGCAGAGCTGATGTTGGCAGGAGCGATGAGGAGGGTGCGTGACCTCACGCGCAGTGACAGTGACTAAGGGACTAGTGACTATTTATGGACCTTGAAGAAGGCTGGGTGACTTGTCATCAATTTTGATAGGATAGCTAGTAGTAGATAGCGTTCCTAGCCCTTCAGGGTATACGGCTTATGTATCTATATTTCAGTATTTAGGATAAGTAATGATGTATTATAATCAGGCATATATGAACTCGGCTAGTTCTTTTATCCCCCAGATATAAGTGGGAGACTCTCTGGTATATATATCTAGCAGTTATTTAGAAATGGATTTCCATATTATTGCACCTAATAAAAATATGCTAAATAGTAAATAACATGTTCGCATATGAATAAACTAATCCAATTATAAAACATTGCAACTATATTGACAAATTTTCCTTATCAGAACAATGCCACCCCGTAGAAGAGGAACCAGGGCACAACCCGCAGAATCTGTTAACCAGCAATGGAATGAACCTGACCCTGTAGTGAATGAAGAAAGTGAAGAGGACCTAGACTATAATGAATATGATGAGGAAGAATATGTAGAAGAAGAGGCTGAGGATACCCATCAGGGAGGGAACCCCATGAATGAGTTTATGGACCTGTTAAGAGCAAATCTGAACCAACAGCCTATTCCACCAAAGCCACATGCTGCCCAACAGACTGCAGCCACTGCCTTTAGGGCCTTCAAATCTCTCAAACGCCCAGAGTTTCTAGGATCTTCCGACCCCGTTGAGGCACGGGCCTGGCTCAAAGAGATAGAAATGTCCTTCGAGATACTAGGTGTAAAGGAACGGCACAAGACCATTTTTGCTTCTTACATGCTGAAAAAAGAAGCTAACCACTGGTGGGAATCCGAATGAAACCTAGAGACTGATATTATGATTCAATGGGATAGGTTTACCCGACTGTTCTTAGAAAAGTATTTCCCTAGGTTTATGGAAACCCAGATGGAGATTAAGTTTTTGGAGTTGAAACATGATAAGATGACTGTGGCAGAATATGAGGCCAAGTTTACTGAGCTATCACGATTTGTGCCTGAATTTGTGAATATCGAAGAGAAGAAAGCGCGAAGGTTTAACTTGGTCTGAAACAGTGGATCCAAAACCGGTGGCGGTACTAGAGCTGATAGATTATGCCACCTTAGTGCAGAAAGCCTCGATTGTTGAAGCTGGCAGTGAGCAGAGTGTGAAGGAAAAGGAAAATAGGAAGAGAAAGATAGGAAACCAAGGCGGAGGAGGAGGAGTAGGAACCGGGAATATGAGCCTTTCAAGCAGGTTCGTCAGGGGAGTGATGTCCCAACCTGCGCGAGGCCCCGGATTCAGAAAGGCCCCAAGTGAGAGTGTTGGTCAGGGCAGCGGACAATCTAGGGCAACATTTCATAGCCAACCACGTGCCCCAATACCAGAATGTCAGATATGTGGAAAAAGACACCTTGGGGTGTGCACTCAGGCAAGAGCCCCTCTGAAATGTTACAGGTGCGACCAACCCGGACATCTTGCCAAAAAATGTCCCCAATACAACAAGACATGTTTCTAATATAGGAAAGTAGGGCATATGAGGAAGGATTTCCCGACGTTGAAGCCCTCAGTCTCAGGGATGAGCAGAGTTGCATCCAACCGACCCCCAACTACTAGGACCTTCAACATGACCGTTCAGGATGCTGTCTGAAACACCGACGTGATAGCAGGTACCCTTCTGTTAAATTCCGAACATGCAAATATCCTATTTGATTCTGGAGCAACCAAGTCATTTATATCTCAAGATTTTGCTAAAAAGTTAAAACTTAACGCCATACCCTTACGTGAGCTATTACAAGTGGAAATAGCAAACAAAGAAATAATTCATGTGAATCAAGTACACCCTAAGTGCAAGTTGAAATTAGAAGGGAAGGTCTTCGAGGTTGACCTAATCCCATTTGCATTAGGAGAATTTGATGTAATCTTAGGAATGGATTGGTTATCCAGTAATGGAGCGCAAGTAGATTGTGAACGGAAGAGAGTAAAGATAAGAGTGCAAAATGGAAAAGAAGTAGTGTTTAAAGGTCAACGACAGAACCAGAAATTTCTGACCATGCTACAGGCAAAAAGATTATTAAGGAAAGGTAACGAGGCCTATTTGGCTTATGTGGTAGATACCAAGAAGGGAGTCCCTAATATACAGGACATACCCGTAGTGAACAAATTCGAGGATGTATTTCCAGAGAACTTACCAGGGTTGCCACCTGACAGGGAAATAGAATTCGTTATAGAATTAGCACCAGGAACGACACCAGTATCCAAGGCCCCATATAGGCTAGCCCCAGTTGAGATCAAGGAACTAGCTTCTCAACTGCAAGAGTTATTAGATAATGGGATGATAAGACCCAGTATATCGCCATGGGGAGTGCCAGTTGTAATAAATCGAATTTTTGAGACCTTGTAAAACATTTAAATGAATAGTAACCCTGACGGACGGGAAAAACTTTTGAGCCCACACTATGTAGTACATGAGAAAATGAGTTTCGGAGTTGATATTACGACTATACGTATCAAATGAGTGTATGTAAACGCTATTAGTTTTCGAAGAAAACGAACTTTGAAAAATGACTATATTTACGACTCATCGAGGATTACAGGAATCACAATATAATTACGAGATTAAAACCCTACGGATTTATATTCATGTAGGATAATTAAAAATATAAGGAATGAATACGAAAGGAATTACTTCGCGAACCAATTACGAGTAAGTATTACAAAGAACGTTTAAGTAACCGAGCGAACACGTAAATGATTAAATAAACATAACGCACTAACTAAACCATGGTAAGGAAGTAACCATGGTTACTTCATCAAATAGTGAGCTAACCATAGGATGATCAAGCTAGCTAACAAAATAGTGTGCTAAGGAAGCTAACCATGTAGTTTAGCTTATAACCTAGCAAGCTACAAAGATTTGTCCCTAAGATTTGCAACCAAGAATCAACCTAGAATGCTATACTAGGAAGAATAAAATCAATTGCAAGATATCACCCCATCTTCCTAGAAGCAACCTAGCAAATCAACCAAGCTAAGCAACCAAGAGGAGTATAAATACCCCCCATCATAATTGCAGCCATTCGGCAATTTGAAGAAAAAAGGGGAATTCAAATTCAAAACTCAAAGTTATAGCTCTTGTAAAATTCTCCCATTAATTCTCAAGCCTCCTAGCAATTAAAATAAGGTAAGAAAATTCTTTCATCTCTTTTTATCAAGGTTTGATGGGTGAAATAAAATCAAGAAACTCACTAGTGAATAGTATGAATAGTAACCTCTCTTTGGTTTCTTGATTTCAATGGTGGTTTTAGGTTCTAAAAATCATACCAAGCACTTCCAAGCCTCCACCATCCTCAAGAACACATCTCAAGCTTTCAAGAAAGGTAAAACTCTTTGGCCCAACTTTATTTAAGATTCATTTTTAAGATCCATTTAGTATGTGATAGTAAACCTAGTGTAAGGAGTGTTATGGATAAAATCTTGATGATTAAGTTAAGTAGATTTAAGGTTGGTTGTTGTTGCCTCAAGAACATGATGTTATTGATAGGAGTTTGTGTGTTGATGATGGAATGATGATTGTTGGTGGTTGTGTTAAGAGTTAGGGCGTAAACGAAATCCCGATCGTAAACGTAACTTCGTTAAAACCAACAAATTGTAACTTTAAGTTTCTGCAGAAAGTACCGAAGTTTTAAACTGTAGTTTCTTTAAAAATAAACCTTTTTTAGGATGTACAATGTTATAAGGATCATTTAGACGCTTGAATCGCTTGATTCCGATTTACGGATCAAAAGTTATGGCCGTTTTACTAAAAGTGATTTACGCGACGAAAACTGCTACAAATCACGAACTTTGAAAATATATAGGATAGACTTAAAAGTGTTCATAAATCATGAATTTTTTAAAGAGAGTAACATATTTAGTTTCCTAACTTCCATAAAAATTTCAAGTAAAAATAATGATTTTTCAATTTTATAAAACTGTCGGAGCCGAGACCGCGCGAGTAGAAACCGTAAGAATCCATAAGCAGAGCCGACGACGATAATGAGGATGAACCTAAGATACTTAGAAAAATGAAGCGATCATAATGTGAATAATGACTTAAAGGAATAATAAGGGTAGTATAAGTTGAGAGGGTGCATAATTAGTAGCGCATGAGTGCGAGTTGCCGTATATTAGAACGGAACCTAACGAAATAAAATGTGTTTATGGTTATAGATTTCCGAGCGGAACCTAGAGCATCCTCCACCTCGAGATACCCAGGAAAGTTTACAAACCCAGCTCCATTTTTACCGTTGTGTTGTGAAAGGATTGTTTTACTATCATTGCATAAATACCATGCTTGCCATGATACGTAGTTGTTGAAATTTCGCATAATGTAGCGATGTTGTACGATAAAGTATATATCGTGAAATGTTATTTCGCTTTAAGCATGACGTATTATATAAGACCGAGAGTCGGTCGAGATTTAAGATAAAACCCAAAAATCATTCCGGCGATATTATAGGACGATTATAAGTCCATAGTAGTACGTTTTAAAGGGACTCATCGTCCACTTACGAAACATTAAAACACCTCGAACTTTTATTAAAACAATTTCCCAACGATCATATTCCCTCAACTATATTTTATTGTTCGAATAATAAATACTATATACTTATTTCTTATTATGGGAGTAGTATACTCCAACGATTATTTATTTCAAACCCGATTAATCACTATAGATTATTAATTATGGAGACACAAACTAGTTGAGGAATATTATTTTTAAATATTCTTTTAGAGAATAAACCCATTCGAGGTTCAATTATTTATCGACTATTGTTTAATTAATTATTATTTATTAAAGGGTTTATTATTGATTTAAAAATCATAGATCCTGATTTAAAATATACTTTCTGATTTCAGAATATCATTCGAATAATTTCAGATCGTCGGTGAATATTATCCCGACTTATTTAATATTTTGAATATAGTTTCAAGGAGAAAATTTTCCCCCTTATTAATTATATGTTGACAACGGTCAACTCACATCCTTAGTACTTCCTCCGAAATTCTCGGAAGTACGTATATACGTAAATATACACTTATATCTTAGAGAGATAAGTTGTTTCTATCAACAAGCAAAATGCTTGGGGAACTTCGATGTGGTTCGAGTTCTCAAGATTGATAGAATTCTTTTAAAGGACAAGGGAGGGGTAGACTCTGGTACTATATGTGCTAGATGGACTACCAAAGGTACCGCAGGCGAAGGTACTCAGTGTACTCAGGAACTTGTGAAGTATGTGTATACCCGAAAATGGGACACATAGCCCGAATGCGGCAAGGGTGATAACCGAGATACGAAGGTGTCGTCCTTCTACTTGTAGAAAAAGGTTACTATTATCATATTATGAATGATCATCGTATACGGTGGCTCCAACGAGTGTCCTAATTCTTCCAATTGGAATTGAGATGCAATACCGTAACCCAAGCCTAGGTGCTGGGATTGCTATTAAGGTATTCACAGGATATTAAAATCCCTTAAAGAATTGTTTTCATAAGAAGGTGTGTACCACCATGGGAAACTATTTTCGAATAAAACATAATTATCATATATGATGTTATCATACAGTCATTTTCATACTGTACATTATTATGCTGAGCATTATAGCTCACACTTGTTTTCTTAAATTGACACAACACAACAGTGAATCAAGGTGCATGCCATGAGAACCATAGCCAGGAAATGGGTAGGAAATGGCCAGCTGTTCCGTAGATTGTTTGGTGCTATACCACAGGTAGTCAGAATAAGCTGGATTAGTTTTCAGTTGTTTATAGTTCGGCTTATTTATAAGTATGACTTATGTAAGAAATAAGAAACGTATATTTGGTCGGCGGACTAGCCTTACTTAAAGGTCACTCCCCGGTAAAATTAATTACTTTTGGGTTGTAATAATTATCACTTGATGGTTGACAATTACTCTAGTTATGATGGTTCGTTTCCAAGACAATAACCTGTAAGTGTGTGTGTGTGTGTGATAAGTGTGGGGTTGTGAAGCGTGAGTATTTATATATTGTAGTGTGAGTTGTGTGAGTTTAGATGGGGTGGCCTCCGAGACTCCTGACCCCGGATTTTGGGGCGCCACAGAAATGGTATCAGAGCCTTAGGTTATCAAATCTTGGAAATGATAGGACATACAATACGTAGACATAAGAATAATAAAATAATCAATTAGAGCTCAAGTCGAGTTCGTCATCGGGCTACACCGGTAGTCTTGACCGTTTTACCCTCAAGGGAATTCCAACTCTAAGTTAGTAACACCTTGCCTATTATGTCAGGTACCAGTGGAGCCTAGGAGGGAGATTGATCCTGTTAATAATGTCATGATTCCTGAGCGTGACCCTATTCCTGAGCCAGAGAGCCTGCCCATTGATGATTCAGATGATGACCCTACTGAGGATGTCCTAGAGGAGGAGACTGAGCTTCATGTCCCCATAGCTAATGGCGTAGTCTGGAGAGATGTAGAGATGTACCCTCACCAGGATATTCGCTCTCCTACACCACCCCCAAGGATCCAGAGCCCTATGCCCTATACTGATGATGATGATGAGGAGGCGATACGTGCACAGTTCCATGAGGTTTATGACATATCCTCTAGCGACCCAGATTCACCTCTACCACCACCGGCGACCATGCATGTAGCCATACATGACTGGATAGTGGGTCAGCTTAACGCTAAGATCACTGCGATATCTGCTCGCATTATGGAGTTACGCCAGACACTGATAGCTGAGAGCGCCACCCAACTAGGATACCCAGGAGATTTCAGAGCTGCTTCCCCAGCCATAGCCCGCAAAGAGATCAATGGGATCGAGCTCCGTACCAGGGTTCAGATGAGGATGACAGCAGCGAGAGGATACATCTCGGTAGTTGATGCAGAGCTGATGATTGCAGGAGCGATGAGGAGGGTGCGTGACCTCACTCGCAGTGATAGTGACTAAGAGACTAGTGACTATATATGGACCTTGAAGAAGGCTGGGTGACTTGTCACCAATTTTGATAGGATAACTAGTAGTAGATAGCGTTCCTAGCCCTTCAGGGTACACGGCTTATGTATTTTCATTTCAGTATTCAGGACTAGTAGTGATAGATTGTAATCAGGCATGTATGAACTCAGCTAGTTGTTTCATCCCCAAGATATAAGTGGGAGATCTTATTAATATATATCTAAGCAGTTATTAAGAAATGATGTCTATATTATTGCACTTTATAAAAACCTTCTAGATAATAAATGACATGATTACATATGAATAAAATAATCCAATTGTTATAATTATAATTATGTTGACCAATTTTCAATATCAGAACAATGCCACCCCGTAGAAGAGGAACCAAGGCACAACCCACAGAGTCTGTTAACCAACAACGAGATGAACCTGACCCTGTAGTGAATGAGGAAAGTGAAGAAGACCTAGACTATAATGAATATGATGAGGAAGAATATATAGAAGAAGAGGCCGAGGATACCCATCAGGGAGGAAACCCCATGAATGAATTTATGGAACTGTTAAGAGTAAATCTGAACCAACAGCCTATTCCACCACAACCACATGTTGCCCAACAAACTGCAGCTACTGCCTTTAGAGCCTTCAAATCTCTCAAACCCCCAGAGTTTCTAGGATCTGCCGACCCCGTTGAAGCACGGGCCTGGCTCAAAGAGATAGAAAAGTCCTTCGAGATACTAGGTGTTGAGGAACGACACAAGACTATTTTCACTTCTTACATGCTGAAAGGAGAAGCTAACTACTGGTGGGAGTCCAAACGAAATCTAGAGACTGATGTTGTGATCCCAAGAGATAGATTTACCCGACTGTTCTTAGACAAGTATTTCCCTAGGTTTATGGAGACCTAGATGGAGATTAAGTTTCTGGATTTGAAACAGGATAAGATGACTATAGCAGAATATGAGGCCAAATTTACTGAGTTGTCGAGATTTGTGCCTGAGTTTATGAATACCGAAGAAAAGAAAGCGCGAAGGTTTCAGCTTGGTCTGAAACAGTGGATACAGAACCGAGTGGCAGTGTTAGAGCTGACAGACTATGCCACCTTAGTACAGAAAGCCTCGATTGTTGAAGCTGGTAGTGAGCAGAGTGTGATGGAAAAGGAAAATAGGAAGAGGATGATAGGAAGCCAAGGAATAAGAACCGGGAATAGGATCCTTCTGAGCAGGTTCGGCATGGGAGCGGTGTCCCAACCTGCACGAGGCCCCGAATTCAGAAAGGCCCCGAGTGAGAGTGTTGGTCCGGGCAGCGGACAATCTAGGGCCATATTTCATATCCAATCCCGCGCCCCAATACCAGAGTGTCAAATCTGTAAGAAGAGACACCTTGGAATGTGTACCCAGACAAGAGCCCCTATGAGATGTTACCGGTGTGACCATATCGGACACCTTGCCAACAACTGCACCTGACCCAATGTAACGTGTTACCAATGTGGGAAGGTAGGGCACATGAGAAAGGATTGCCCAACGTTGAAGCCCCCAGCCTCAGGAATGAGCAAAGCTGCCTCCAACCGACCCCCAGCTTCTAGGACCTTCAACATGACTGTTCAGGATGCTGTCCGAAACACCGACGTGATAGCAGGTACCCTTTTGTTCAATTCCGAACATGCAAATGTCCTATTTGATTCTGGAGCAACCAAGTCTTTTATATCTCAAGATTTTTCTAAAAAGTTAAAACTTAACGCCATACCCTTACGTGAGATATTACGAGTGGAAATAGCAAACAAAGAAATAATTCCTATAAATCAAGTACACCTTAAGTGTAAGTTGAAATTGGAAGGGAAGATCTTCGATGTTGACCTAATCCCATTCGCGTTAGGGGAATTTGATGTAATCTTAGGAATGGATTGGTTATCCAGTAATGGAGCGCAAGTAGATTGTGAACGGAAGAGAGTAAAGATAAGAGTGTAAAATGGAAAAGAAGTAGTGTTTAAAGGTCAACGACAGAACCAGAAATTTCTGACCATGCTACAGGCAAAAAGATTATTAAGGAAAGGTAACGAGGCCTATTTGGCTTATGTGGTAGATACCAAGAAGGGAGTCCCTAATATACAGGACATACCCGTAGTGAACAAATTCGAGGATGTATTTCCAGAGAACTTACCAGGGTTGCCACCTGACAGGGAAATAGAATTCGTTATAGAATTAGCACCAGGAACGACACCAGTATCCAAGGCCCCATATAGGCTAGCCCCAGTTGAGATCAAGGAACTAGCTTCTCAACTGCAAGAGTACTGTTCAACTGATAAGACCCAGTGTGTCACCTTGGGGAGCACCAGTACTGTTCATAAAGAAAAAGGACGGCAGTATGAGATTATGCATAGACTATCGAGAGCTGAATAAGCTGACTATAAGCTGACTATAAGTATGAGAGAAGTTCAGTTTTTAGGACATGTGGTGAGTAGTAAAGGAGTTTTAGTTGACCTTGCCAAGATAGAGGTGGTATCCAATTGGGAAAGACCAACTACCCCAACAGAGGTTAGGAGTTTGGTGGGTTTAGGAGGATATTACCGAAGGTTCGTGCAAGATTTTGCTAAGATAGCTGGACCACTGACTAGACTTACCCGGAAGACAGAAAAGTTTGTATGGACAGAGAAATGTGAGGAGAGTTTTAAAGAACTGAAAAGGAGGCTGGTGTCAGCACCAGTGCTCGCTCTTCCCGATGGAAAGGAGAGTTTATGATATATAGCGACACATCGCTTAAAAGATTAGGATGTGTACTAATGCAGCACGACAAAGTTATAGTGTATGCCTCTCCACAATTGAAGGAATATGAGAGCAGATACCCTACGCATGATCTAGAATTAGCAGCCATAGTATTTGCCCTAAAAATTTGGAGACACTACCTATGCGGTGAGAAGTGCGAGATCTATACTGACCATAAAAGCCTCAAATATATTTTCACTCAAAAGGAACTGAACATGAGACAGAGGAGATGTTTAGAGTTGATAAAAGACTACGACTGTGAAATTTTGTATCACCCGGGTAAAGCCAATGTGGTGGCTGACGCCTCTAGTAGGAAGGAAAGACTTAAGATGATAATGACATCGGAGGAGTCGATTAAGGAATTTGAGAAGATGGAAATTGACATAAGAATGACCGGTAAGGGAATGGAAGGATTATTTAAGATTAAGCTAGTGCCAGAGCTGACTGAAAAGATACGAGTATGTCAGGAAAAGAAGATGAGCGAAGAAAGAGGAACATTGACCGGTGAAGAAGTGAAATGCGAGAAGGACGAGAAAGGGATCATGAGGTATGCGTCCCGAATTTGGATACCAAATGTGCAAGAGTTAAAGGACGAGCTGCTGCACGAGGGGCACATCTCCAGATATTCAATCCACCCAAGAAGTACAAAGATGTACCGTGACCTTAAGGAATATTATTGGTGGCCTAACATGAAGAGAGAAGTAGCAGAGTGGGTCAGCAAGTGCTTGACATGCCAAAGAGTGAAGGCTGAACATCAGCGACCTAGTGGACTATTACGACCCCTAGAAATTCCGGAATGGAAATGGGAGCATATAGCCATGGATTTTGTGACAGGCTTACCAAGAACAAAGACCAATCACGATGCCATATGGGTTATCATAGATAGATTGACCAAGTCTGCACACTTCCTACCAATCAATGAAAGATACACTGTAGACAAGTTATTGGATATTTACTTGAAGGAAATTGTAGTAAGATACGGCGTTCCTGTAGCCATAGTGTCAGATAGAGACTTGAGGTTTAATTCCCGATTTTGGAGAATCTTCCAGGAATGCGTAAGCACCAGGCTAAACATGAGTACCGCTTACCACCCCCAGACTGATGGACAAAGCGAAATGACTATTC
Source organism: Apium graveolens (assembly GCF_009905375.1). NCBI lineage: Eukaryota > Viridiplantae > Streptophyta > Magnoliopsida > Apiales > Apiaceae > Apium > Apium graveolens. Next base: position 115,257,422 of record NC_133648.1, read on the forward strand.
AGACCCTAGAAGATATGTTACGAGTATGTGCCATTGATTTCAAAGGAAATTGGGATGACCACTTAACCCTGATTGAATTTGCTTACAACAATAGCTATCACGCTAGCATAGGAATGCCCCCGTATGAAGCTCTTTACGGAAGAAGATGTCACTCTCCCCTGTATTGGGATGAAGTTGGAGAACACAAGATATTAGGACCAGAGTTAGTTTAGCAGACCAGGGAAATGGTAGGACTCATCAAGAAAAGACTGGTAGCAGCCCAGGACAGACAAAAGAAGTACGCCGACCAGACCAGAAAGGATAGGGAATATGAAGTAGGAGATTCTGTGCTATTGAAGGTATCTCCGTGGAAAGGAGTGATAATTTTTGGAAAGAAAGGGAAGCTGAGTCCCAGATTCATAGGACCCTTTGAAATTTTGAGGAAAATAGGACCTCTAGCTTACGAGCTCGCCTTGCCCCCTAATCTGCAACAAGTGCACAACATGTTCCACGTGTCCATGTTAAGGAAGTACCATGCAGATGCACGACATATAATAGAATACGAGCAAGTAGATTTACAACCAGACCTGACCTATATCGAGCAGCCAGTAAGGATAATAGACCAAAAAGAACAAGTGCTCAGAAACAAGACTGTGAAGCTAGTTAAAATCTTATGGAGGAATCAAAATGTCGAAGAGTCAACTTGGAAACTTGAAGACGCAATGAGGAATAGATACCCCCACTTATTTTCTAATTGATTCCGGGACGGAATCCTTGTTAGAGGGGAAGAATGTAATAACTCAAATTTTTGAGACCTTGTAAAATGTTTAATGAATAGTTTCCCTGACAAACGGGAAAAACTTTTTAGCCCACACTATGTTATGCATGAGAAAATAAGTTTCGAAGTTAATATTATGATTATACGTACCAAATAAGTTGTTAGGTCACACACACTGTAGAAGGGGGTTGAATACAGTGTATAGCACAATCAAATCGAATTCAAAGAACACAAGTAACAGAAAACAAACTTTATTAAACTCTGTTACAATGTAGAACTGTCCTCTCTCAGTGATGAACAAATATCACGAGAGCTGCTAGGCTTACAATGAATAATATTCTCGATAATGATAACACTTATAGTGTAAACCCTATGACTGTGTTTATATACTACACAGTTACAAGATAATCACTAATTGATATGGAATATAATTCTGATTCCTAAAATATATCAATCAGTTATATTTTCTTCCAAGTATTCCATTCTTCAGAGAATTCCTTCTCCATGCATATCTCTTCTTGCGTTTGTCTTGATCTTCTTTCCTTTCAATCAGCCGCCTTCCTTATCTGAAAGTTTCCTTTAACACCTGATATTATCTCCTGATAAATATCTCCTGAACCTTAAGTATTGATAACTTAAGTTCTGACTTCAGTATAAGTGCTGATTTCAGTTAAGTACTGATTTATCCTGTTTAAGTAAGATCTGAAACTAAACACAAATCATATTAGACATGACATTATCAAATATATCTAACAATCTCCCCCCAACTTGTAAATTAGCATAATATACAAGTTTAACAGATATTTGATGATGTCAAAAACATTAAGTACAAATGCATGAGAATTTGACTAGATAACTACAACTTACAGTCCTTAAAGCTTTACCAACTTTAACTTCTGATAACAACTTCAGTCTGTATACACATCAGAATTTGAGCAATTTTAGATCTTGACTTGGCTTCACTTTATGATCTCTTCGATGTCAGGAGTTCTTCTAAGATAGTTCTTTAACAAACATCTCCCAGCATATTTGAGTTCATCAATCATTCTCCTTTTAGCATCTTTAAGTTCTGCAGTATCTTCACCAGTTTGAAAGATAGCATATCTGAGATCATTAATTTTTGCTTTTCTCAACTCCTGATCTAGTCTGGTGACATAGGCTTTGTCAGACTCTAGATTGAATTCAAGTCCCTTAATACCAAGATATGTTCTGATCTTTGCAGTATTAGGCTTCATATCAACAATATCACCCTTGTGATCTCTGTACTTGGGACGGTATGTGCTGTCAGACTTTACAGAATAAATCCTTTTCTGTCTCTGAATTTGAGTCTTCAAATAATTTGCAGCACTTTCTGTTATTCTGTCATTCACTTGAAGTAAGAATAAAACATGTTCTAGTTCCTCAAAATACTTCAGTGGTATAGCATTTTCCCTTATATGGTAAACCCTTCCATCTGTCATAAAATATAACAAGATGTGTTCTTTCAAGAAGGTATGGTAGACCATCTGTACAGATTCTAGTTGATTTAATCTTTCAGGAGTTGCTCCAATACCTGGTTCACTTAAGAAAGTTGGATCATTGGTTGTGTTCTGCACTCTTCTTTCATCAGCACTACCCAATCTAGATTTATCTCTTGCTTCCTTTCCAGTAACCACTCTTGCTTTAAAACCACTTGCTGCAATCTTCAAAGGTTGAGTCTGTTTGGCTTTAGTGAATCCTGGTAGGAGTAACTTTGAGGATTTAACATGAGCAATGTCAGAGGTTTCCTTTGACTTATCTTCTGATATCAAGCCAACTTGAGCTATGTCAGAGGTTGCTTGCTTCATTGTTATATCAGAACTAACTATATCTTGACTCTGAACAACTTGAGCCATGTCAGAGGTTTTCTTAGAAATCTTCCTTGAAGTCAGAGTAAGATCAGCATCTTCAACAGAAATTTCTTCATCCATAGGAGGTACATAAACCTTTACAGGTTCACCAACTTTTTCTTTGCCCTTGGACCTTGGATCTATCTGCAATTATGATTTGGCTTTGATGTCCATAGGATTTGTCCTTTCTTTTATCACAATGCCTTTAGCCGTATGAAGTTTCTTTTTAACAACAGAAGCTTCAGATTTGGAGTTGACCTTTTCTAACTTAAGTCTAGCTTCTTCTTCCATTAGACTCTCAAAGTCCATTCCTGGATTTTCTTTCAGAAATAACTGTCTTGAAATTTCTTCATCAAGTTCCAAAAGTTCATCAGAACTTATCCTTTTACCAGTATTAGAAGTTATTCTTCTCCCAGTATCTGAACTTGTTCTATGACTTGTAGTTCCAGCTCTACTTGATGAGAGACCTCCACCTTGACCACGACCTCCACCCATTCCAGAGTTTCCCAGGTCATTACCATCATCCTTTTTCGTCAGTGTCTTATAAGATTTGCATTTAGACTTAATTACTTTCTCCCCCTTTTTGGCATCAGCAGGTAAAAGAAGAGAGAGAAGCAATTCCACTGAGGATTGGATCTCATTGAGTTGAGATTGCTGAGAAGCTTGATTTTTCAAAATTTCATCAATCTGAGACTGTTGCTTCTCTTGGGTTTTCTCAATGTTTGTAATTTGGTCAAAGGAAGGTTTGAAAAATCTTTTCTTGTCCAGCTTGACAACTGTATCTTGCTGCATTAAGGTTTCTTGAATCTTGTCCACCTTGGCTTGAGTTACAGACTGTTGACCTTGAAGGTGCCTTGTAGTAAGTGCAGTAACTCTTAGCCGTGTCTTGAAATCATCATTGACTAACAACTCATCAGCTTTTTCCAAGTGATCAGCAAGAATCTTTTCAGTAGGAACAAAAGTAACTGAGTTTCACTCCTTAGTCCACTCCTGTCCTCTAGGAGTTTCACTCTAAGGTACTGGTGCTTCCCCTGTAACAAACTTTTTGACTATCTCAGCCTTTAAAGGAGCTTGCAGAGGTACATGTCTAGAAGGACCAGCTGCATCAGCATCTAAATTTGTAGCAGCATTACCAGTAGCATCAACATTTGCAGCATCAGAACTTACAGAGTCAACAGCTTCAGCATCTTCTGATAAAATAATAGTATGAGAAGCTATGGAGGCTTCAACATCATCCTCTAAGGGCTGATCTCCAACTAAGTTCTGATCAACATCCATATTCTAATGCTCACCTGAAATCTGATCTTTAGTATCTAGATGCAGAGAAGGTGTTGTAGGCAATTCTGGATTAAAATCAGCATCAGGAATTGGTGTTGCTGGTGGAGTGACTTGAGTTGTTGGAGCTTCTAGATGCAAAACTTGACGCACTTCCAAGTTATGAATGTCAATTTTATCACTTGGCCCCTGGGTATCAGCATTTACTGGAGATACCGGAGGTGGAGGAATGTTAGTAGATTTTGGCTCATATATTGGTGAGTGATGAGTGGTATGAGGGTCTAAATCAGCACTAGGAGAATTGTGAGCTTCAACAGGGTCTTGTGAGACCAGAGATTCCTGATCTCCTTCCTTAGCTGCTGCTTCCACTCCTTTACCAGAATCTTCAGGCCTTTTTGCCAATGTTTTGAATCTTTTAGCTTTTAAGGTGACTTTAGGAGCTGTATCATCAGTATTATATTTTCTAAGCCTTTTTAGAGGCCTAGAACTCCCAATATCATCATCCTTCTGAGAAGAGACCTTCTCAACTTCTTTAACAACAGGTTCTGATACAGGAACCTGTTCATCAGCATCTGATTCATCTCGCAGAATGAATCTCCTTCTCTTCTGTTGTGTCTGAGGTACTGTCTTAGTCCTCTTAGGTTTGGAAGATGAAGGCTGCACTGTAGGTTCTGATGGTTGAGGTTGAGAAGTTTGTGGTGATTGAGTAGAAGTGGTAGGTGCTGATGGATGAGGTTCAGATGGTTGAACATCAGGATATAATGCAGTGTACTTAACAGGATCATAGGTTATTAAGGCTTGTTTGACAGATAAAGGAATTAAGAGGGGTCTTAACACAGCCTTCTTATTATCAGTAGATAATAAGTCAGTAAAAGCTCTTTTAGCTATTCTGAATGATGAAATTAATTCACCATAAACTTGGGGCTTGTTATCACAACAGAAACTATAAATAAGCTGACAGAATCTAGCAAAATAAATAGTAGATCTATCTTCATTCATTATGTCCCCAATAAAACCTAAAACAGAATGTGCATAGTTAAAATCAGTTCGATTTATAAGAGCATACTCAATTTGTTGGCTGAATATGGGAATTGCATCAAAATTGGAACATTTCTTTGAAAAAGCTTTAGTTATGTAATCAAAGAAGAAACTCCATTCCCTCCTTATGAAAGATCTCTTCAACTGGCCCAGCTTTGCCAATGTTCTTTCATATCCCAGACTAGCCATCATGTTTTGAAGAACTGGCTCGTCAATAGTAGAATAGACACAGTTTTCAGGTAGCTGTAGTGCTTGTCAAACCGTAGACAATGTCACAACATACTCATCCTCCCCAGATGAAAAAATAATACTTGGGGACCCTTGAGCACCACCATCATCATACATACCGCTTCTCCAGAACTCCAGTACTTGAGTACCACAAACTGCTTCGGGTTCAGTTAGAGCATACCCAATATCAGAACTAGCAAGAAAGTCCTGAATGAAGTGAAGTTCAGAGGGTGCTTCTGACTTGCTAAGTATAGCAGAGAAGTTATTAGGAACAAACGTTGCTCCATCAAAGATTATGTCCTTGGGTGCCATGAGAATTCGTGAGAAAGAGAATTGCCTGTAAGGTGTTTGAGAAAATGTCTGTATGAAAAATCGTGAGTAGATGAGAGAGAATAGAAGTAAAGAGAGAGAGAGAGAGAGATAAAATATGAAAGTAAATAAAAGATTTTACAATCTTTTCTCTCTTTTACTTATACACGGTAGAAAAAGTAACCGTTGAGACACCTGTCAGACATGCAGCAGTAAAAGATATTTAATGGGCACGGGTATTCAGTAATCATTACTTATCACATGCATTTTTCTAGGAAAAAAACGTTCCACTTACCAAGTAATCCCATTAATCAAGGTAGTTCAGTTTTATTTTAAAATTTAAAAGTGTTCCCACTTAATAAATTTTTATCACTGCGTGACCAATATTCTAAAAAAAACGACCAATGAGAGAATGACCATTAATAAACCAAGTAAACAAAAACTTCCACGTCAGAATCAGAACTTAATTTGTATCAGAGCTAAAAAAAAGGTCATCAGAATATGGTTAGTATCATGATTTAAAATATTATCAGAATATCAAACGACTCAGAGACAAAATCTTGCATAAATATAAAATTTCATTAATATATTGAGCAAATACATTTCATGAAATTTAAATTACATGCTTAAAAGTACAAGATTGTTCTAAGCTACAAATCCTAACATCAACAGCTTTTATCCTAAGCTAAGAAGCCAGACAAAGCTGACGGTGAAGAGAAACAGGGAGCATAAATTATTTCTTCTTCCTACTCTCAACAAAAGGAACATCAAGATGAATAATACGTTCCTGCTGTCAGAGAGCTTCCAGCCGTTCCTCTTCCAGTCACTCAAGATGGCGATGGTAGTCCATGTAGAAGAACAAGAGGTCTGTGAGGACCTCTTGGGAAACTGAGTCCTGAATTTCATCAGGAATGGCAGTGACATGCCATTCCTGCTGCCATTCTGTACACCTCATATTGATAGTGAAGGACTCATAGTTCAGAACTAAGTTGTAATGAACCATGGTTGTGATGAGTGAAAAAGAAATGAGTTTGAGAGTTTGAGAGAAAATGAGAGATGTGTTGGCTGGAATGAGGTGTTGGTTTATATAGCCAATAGAATGCCAAGAGACGCAAGGAAAATTGAATGGTTATAGGTAGAAATAATTCTACCTCGTCTCCCTAGACTGATGAGAATAAGAACAGCCATTGAAAGTTTAAAACAGGATTTAATGCACACATGAAACAAGTAAAAAATGCACACATGAAACAAGTAAAAAATTAATGTGCATAGACGTGTACCACTAACCCAAATTATATTGACTGTTAATATCTCACCCAAACATATTCTGATTATAAATAAGACTATTTCAGATTTTAACCATAAATAAGTCAAGTAAAGAATCAGAGTTTAATATCAGAACTTAGACTTATATCAGAACTTAACAGTCATCTGAACATAATTTCTTAACTCGAAAAGTGAATGCCTATTTCTGTAATTCTTCACACAAATTCTGATTTCGTTTCTTCATAACTTAATCATCAGAACTTCCATCATAGCTTATCCTCAGAATTTATGTAACTGACACTTAAACGTTCATCTAAAACAACATTTATCACCACAGTAATTTTCATCATTCATATGGAGTGTATGTGTGTGCAGTAAGCTAAATATCAGATAAAGATTGAAGTCTGATTCACTTCAGTACATCTTAGAAATAAGGCATAACTAAGAACTTTGCTCAAAATCTGTCATGATTCTGAAGTCTACTTTAGAATGAGTTCATGCATGAGTCCACCTCAACTATTTTGTGCTTATTTTAAGCATCTTTTGAAATTCCATTTTACAGTGGCTTCTCAGTGTAAGTAAGTCACGACTGCTTATCCGAATTTATGCTATTATCAGAGTATTTTTCCAGTAATCATAGAGTGTGAAAAGTCACCAAGAAAGATATTTATTTTTGCTTTTCTGATGCATATTACTTAATACCAGCAATGCACTTGGGTCTTCCCTTCCACAGTTTTTACTCTAGATCTTAAAGGAGTACCAGATTTTTATTTTTTTTTCTTTTCCTTTTCTTTTGATAAGTGAGGCTTATCAGCACTTAGTACATTCACCAGATTTACTAACATCAGAACTTAATAGATAAGAAGCATTATTCTAGTTTTTGACTTAGTAATAAGATAGACAAAGTAAACTTAACTAAGCTCAATATCAGAATTTGCTTGTGTCAACAGATTTCCACATAAACAATTACTTCAAACATGGGATTCGTTAGTATATTAAAGACTACTAGGTCAGCATCTAGCATATTTATCCTCATTGGATTGAATAATCACAGAAACATTCATATCATTATCAGAGTTTAGAAATTCACATCAGACAATAATCAGTACTTAAGCAATTTTCAATTAAGCACAAAATACACAAAGATAGTAATATCTGTAAATACTGATCATAAAATCTGATGTATCAGAACAAAAACTAAGCAGATTTAGAGAAAGAACCTGAAACCATGCCAAGTTCATTTACCAATCTTGTAAAAGTAGCTTCACACATTGGTTTTATGAAGATATCTGCTAGTTGTTGATCTGTGGGAATAAAGTGCAATTCCACTGTACCTTCATCCACATGTTCCCTTATGAAGTGGTACCTAATGCTGATGTGCTTTGTCATTGAGTGTTGAACTGGATTACCTGTCATAGAAAAAGCACTTTGATTATCACAGTAAATAGGGATTTTAAAATATGTTAACCCATAATCCAGTAACTGATTCTTCATCCAAAGAATCTGTGCACAACAACTTCCTACAACAATGTACTCTGCTTCTGCAGTTGATGTGGAAATTTACTTTTGTTTCTTGCTAAACCAAGAAACCAATCTGCCTCCAAGAAATTGGCAGCTTCTACTTGTGCTTTTCCTGTCAATTTTGCAACCTGCAAAATCTGCATCTGAGTAACCTATTAGCTTAAAGTCTGCTTCTATAGGATACCACAATCCCAGATCAGCTGTTCCCTTAAGATACTTGAAAATTCTTTTCACAACTGTTAAGTGAGGTTCTCTTGGATCTGCTTGAAATCTTGCACAAAGACAGGTAGCATACATGATATCAGGTCTACTAGCAGTTAGATAGAGTAGAGAGCCAATCATACCTCTGTAATCAGTAATATCTACTAATTTACCAGTATCCTTATCCAATTTTGTTGTAGTGGCCATGGGAGTGGATGCACTTGAACAATCTTGCATTCCAAATTTCTTCAGCAAATTTCTGGTGTACTTGGTTTGACAAATAAAAGTGCCTTCTTCATTTTGCTTGATTTAAAGGCCCAGAAAATAGCTAAGTTCCCCCATCATACTCATTTGATATCTTGACTGCATTAGTTTGGCAAACTTCTTGCAAAGTCTGTCATTTGTAGAACCAAAGATGATATCATCAACATATATCTGAACCAAAAGTAAGTCCTTTCCATGGTTGAGGTAGAACAATGTTTTGTCAATAGTTCCTCTGTTAAATCCACTTTCCAGAAGAAACTGAGCTAAAGTCTCATACCATGCTCTTGGAGCTTGCTTAAGGCCATAAAGTGCTTTATCAAGCCTGTAGACATGATTTGGAAATTTGGAATCTACAAAGCCTGGAGGTTGTTCAACATATACTTCCTCTTCTAATTCTCCATTGAGAAAAGCACTTTTTACATCCATTTGAAAGACAGTAAACTTTTTGTGAGCAGCATAAGCCAAAAATATCCTTATGGCTTCCAATCTAGCAACTTGTGCAAATGTTTCATCATAATCAATCCCCTCATGTTGAGAATATCCTTTTGCAACCAGTCTTGCTTTATTCCGTGTAATTATGCCATCACTATCAGTTTTGTTTCCGAACACCCACTTTGTACCAACAACAGATCTGTTCTTTGGTCTTGGCACTAGGGTTCAGACTTTGTTTCTTTCAAATTTATTTAACTATTTCTGCATTGCTTGCACCCAATCAGCATCTTGAAGAGTTTCTTCTACTTTCTTTGGTTTAGTCTGAGAAAGAAAAGAATTATAGAGACATTCACTTGAAGTAGTTGTTCTAGTTCTGACACCTGCATCAGGATTTCCAATAATTAAGTCAGGTGTATGTGATTTAGTCCACTTCCTTGCAGATGGAAGGTTTTTTCTAGAACTGGATGCTCCCCCATGATCCATGCTATCTTCATCAACATTTTCTGATGCTCCCCCTGAAACTATACTCTCTGAGTTGGATCCTTCAGAAATTGAGTTTTCAGAATTATCAGAACTTGGCTTATCATAACTTGATGAATCAGAACTTGAAGAGCCAGTTGTATGTTCTGATGCTTCTTGAGATGTGGTTGTATCTTCAGTATGCTCCCCCTGCACAGGTGCATCTTCCTTTGGCGTAGTCACAACAGCTTCAATAATATCAGAGTTTAATCCATCAGAGTTTGCAGTATCAGGATTTAGACTGTCAGGATTTTCAGTATCAGAATTTAAGTCTTCATTTTCAAATCTCAGTTGATCATGATCATTGAAATCTTCAAGTCCATTAATCTTCTTATCATCAAAGGAGACATTGATAGATTCCATGACTACCCTTGTCCTTAAATTGTAGAGTCTGAAGGCTTTTGTGGAAAGTGGATATCCAACAAAAATTCCTTCATCTGCTTTTAAATCAAATTTGGATAGCTGTTCAGGGTGAGTCTTAAGAACAAAACACTTGCATCCAAATTTGGCTTCTTTTTCTTCACCATCTCATATGGTGTCTTTCCATGCTTGTTAATGAGTGTTGCATTCTGAGTAAAACAAGCAGTCTGCACAGCTTCAGCCCAAAAATAGGTTGGTAGCTTTGCTTCATCAAGCATAGTTCGTGCAGTTTCAATAAGAGTTCTATTCTTTCTTTCAACAACTCCATTTTGCTATGGAGTTCCAGGAGCAGAAAATTCCTGCTTGATTCCATGGTCTTTGCAGAACTCTTCCATGATCAAATTCTTAAACTCAGTGCCATTATCACTTCTTATGATCTTCACATAATCTTTGACCAATTTATCCAGTTGCTTGACATGATCAATCAAGATAGATGCAGTTTCACTTTTTGTGTGCAAGAAATACACCCATGTGTATCTGGTGAACTCATCTACTATGACCATAGCATATTTCTTCTTTGCAATAGACATGACATTCACTGGACCAAATAGATCTACATGTAGTAGGTGATAAGGCTCAAGAATTGATGATTCAGTCTTGCTCTTGAATGAAGATTTTCTTTATTTAGTCTTCTGACATGAATCACAAAGACCATCAGGAGCAAATACTGATTTTGGCAGTCCTCTCACAAGATCTTTCTTGACTAGTTCATTTATATTATTGAAATTTAAATGAGAGAGTTTCTTGTGCCAATTCCAGCTTTCTTCAATTGATGCTCTACTCAACAGATAGATTGCAGAACCATCAGTACTTGTTGAAAGCTTAGCTTCATAAATATTACCATGCCTGTATCCTTTCAGAACAACTTTACCTGTAGATTTGCTTACAACTTCACAGTGTTCTTCAAAGAAATCCACATGATAACTCTGTCACAGATTTGACTAACATTCAGCGGATTCTGTTTAAGTCCTGAGACCAGAGATACTTCTTTAATGATGACATTCCCAAGATTGATATTGCCATATCCCAGTATTTTTCCAATGTTGCCATCTCCATAAGAAACACTTGGGCCAGCTTTCTCCAAAAAGTCGGATAGCAGGGCTTTATTTCCAGTCATATGTCCTGAGCATCCACTGTCCAGAACTAGGATGTTTTTCCTGTTCCCTTGCAATCACAAAGACCACTAATGATTAGTTTTAAGGACCCATACTTGCTTGGATCCTTTGGCCTTATTAAGTTTGTTAACATTTGCAGTGGATTTAGCATCAGAGTTTATGTTAACATTTTTCTTATCAGCATTTACACTATCAGACTTTGTATCAGAACTTACACTAGAAGGAACAATGCTAACTTTCTTTAAAGAAGGTTTTATTTGATAATAATCATAGTACAAACAATGATATTCCTTACAAGTATAAATGGAATGCCATAAAATACCACAATGAAAACAAGGATTTTGTGGCCTATATCTAACAGACTAACTCTTAACTCCTGACTTTGAAGGTAAGGAGTTTATGTTATTATTTTTCCTATAAAAAGAAGCCAGATGGTTAGAACTTCCACAGTTATGACATGTTTTTCTAGGAGCATTAGGAACAGGCTTATAATCATTGCTTCTATTCACACCTTCCTTTCCATTCCTATTTTTCCTAGGTGACTTTACCTTGTTTACATTCTTAACATCTTTCAGCTTATGCTTGAAAGGAATATGTCCTAAGTCCAATCAGGTATTAGGATTTAGGAATAACCTTTTATGTAATCTGTTTCGATTCCATTGATATTAATAAAAGACTTGTTTTGTTTTTATTACGGGCTTTATCTATTTAAGTGTTTAAATAAGATATACCATAGTTTAGAGTAAAGCTTTTTATGGATTATGATGAGATCATAATAGTGAGACCTAAAAGATGATAACTCTAAACTTAAATAGTTCCTGGTCGTAGGATTACTAACTGATAATTAATAATCCGCAGAGATCGGTACATACTATGCTTGCTTCATTTTGAAGGATGTCTGTTCTCATAGACATTTGTGTGGTGACACTATAGCTAGTATGTAGGTGCTTATTATAGAATAAGTTCACTGAACATGACTCGCCCAGCTGAACAACTGATGGAGTTCACTCACGTGTCAGCAGTTGTTCACATAGTGATAGTTAAGTATCCTTAGGCTTGAGGTCATCATAGTCATCTTGTGTATACTGAACTATGTTTTGGTTTAGTTCTTAGTCTCCAGGGACAATTATTAGGGCTCTACTGGGTATAGGAATTTGTACACGAAGATAGTGTATGATCAATAAAGGATTTACCCCTTCTAGTGAAGGAAGCGAATGTTCAAGGCTGATCCATTTATGCTAGTTCAGGAATCTCTGGCCAGGGTGAATGAAATTAGAAAGGAGTTTCTAATTTGCATACAACTAAGCATAGTAAATGGTAAGCAAGTGATTAAATTAGATAGGCTTGACACGAGATCCATGCCTTATATTTAATCGGGATATTGTAGGGTAGAAGGAGTTTATTGTACGGTAACTATTCACTGAATAGGTTCTTGGTATTCTAAGCAGTGAATTCGTATTATCCGGATAGTCGCGATATGCTGAGAAGTATCCCTCACGATATAGAATAAATGTGATTAATTAATTAATCATATTTAATAAATTAGAGAATTTATATAAATAATGATAAAATAGTTTTATTATTATTTATTTCTACTACCGGCTTAATATTGAACCTACAGGGTCACACCATAAAAAGAGAATGATTTAATGGTGGAGGAATTAATTAATAATAGCTAATAATTATTTATTTATGAAATAAATAATTAATTGGAAAATTTAATAATTTATTAAATGAGATTTAATTGATTATAAATTAATTAAGAAAAGTTCTTAATATTATTAATTAAAGGATTTAATTTTTGGAAATTAAATCAAGAGAGAGAATTATTTCTAAAGTGTTTAGAAAAAGGATTAATAATTAAAAGGTGTTTTAATTATTAATGAGAATAATAAATGGGATAATAATAATAATATTTATGGAAAAATTTCAGCTGAAAATTTTGCCTATAAATATACTATTATAAACCCTATTTTTATTCTAACCCAGAACCCCAAAATTTTATAAAACCTAATTCTCTCCACCTCCTCCTCCTCCTCCTCCTTAACGTCGTTTTCTTGGTGGATACCGGTGGAGTGTTTCACGTTTGAGGAGCAGCTGCTAAGGATCTCCAATCGATGCTCTTGGATCGCATATAAAAGGTTAGTAATCGATCCCTACATTTTTACCACGATTTATATGCTTTTATTTGGGTTTTATGTGTGTAAAAGTGTTTTACCATGCCTCCGCTGCGATTAAAATCCAACAATGGTATCAGAGCATAGGTTGTATGCATATAGATCTGTGGTAAAAATTTCAGAATTTTATGTGCTTGTATGAATTAATTATGATTTTTACAAGTTATATCATGGATTAATTTTGTCTGATGAGAAATCGTTTCTCAGAATAATTTTGAATGTTGATATGGGTTCTACAAGTGTTGTAGATCGTCTGGGTATTTTTTTCATAATTTTATGATGTGTAGATTTTTTATTATGAATTTTTGAAGATCTTGCAATTAAATTCGTAATTAAATAATCATATATATATATAAATTGTAAGTATGTATGTATATATCTGCTCTGCTATTGTTTCTGTGTTGCACGGAAAAGGAAGAAGACAAGCATACAAGCACAGACAAGCAGACAGAGAACAGAGATGTCAAGCGGCACGGATTTCCGTGCGAGAACTGTCAGGCGGCGGAAAGGGGTGTCGCGCATTCCGGGAATGCGTTACACCCTGTGGCGCATTCGCGGAATGCGTTACACCTTTTAATGGCTTAAAAGGGTTGTAACGCATCACCGGAATGCGTTACAGGGCTTGTAACGCGTTCCTGTAATGCGTTACAGCCCGTCTGTTATTTTTAAATTTGATTTCTAGGATTTTCGTAACTCCGTTTTAGGCGTGCAATATACCGTTGGATTCGTTTTTCAGAGACGGATCTAATGGTGTGATCAAATTTTAGTTTATATAAAAGTTTTGAACTGTTTATATTTCCGGAAGTGTTTTAAAGCTATGTTTGACTGTTTTAATTGCTTTTAAATGCTTCATGTGATACATAGAGATGTATAATGCTTAGACCTATATGCTAGATGATGTAACATGCCTACCTTGATGTTTATTCATGTTTATATATGTGATATATGCTTAGTTTATCATGCGATGATAGAATTAGGTGAACTTAAATGAACATAAGGCATTTGTTAGACAACCTAGTATAGTGAAATTGTTTCATAACCTTAATAACAATATTATGAATACAATCATGAGATTCTTGTGTTTATGAAACACGTAATTGAATATGAATTTTCAATATTGAGAGAAAGGATGATTCTGTCAACAACAGATTTCTATCTGTAAGAAAGGGTTATTAAGTGACGCCTCTTGACAATGCTCCACCCGATCTGGGAATCATCTGATTATTGATTATTGATTTGAAATATTTAATTTAAAAGGAAGAATCTCTTTATAATATGATTAAGATTGTAACGTAATATAATCCCTCTAAAATTAAATAATATCAAGTAGTAATTGGCCAATGATACAACGGGCTTGTGTCGGTCATAGCCTTCCAACATGATAGAAAAGTAGTTCTTATTTTTGAATCATTGTCGGTTCGTGCTACAGCCGAGGGCTTTGATTTCAAAATAAGAAATACTTGTCTATTACATAGAGATGTGTACATTGAATAAGAATCTAAAGGTCAGTACGTGCCACAGCCGTGGGCCTTTGGGGACTGATTCAACTGTACGGAATGTTGGGTTAGACTTGACTTAGAATATTGAGTTTGTCGTGCCACATCCGAGACTCAATTATTCAAGAGGCTAAAGTTTGATTAGGGAATAACATAAGATGTAATTGACAAGAGTTGTCTGCCTATTGAACATTACATGGCGGTTCGTGCCACAGCCGGGGTTGTGTAATGGAATGTAGGATCCCTATTCCCACTAGCATTATGAATGCTTAATTTTTCACGTAGGGGGTTGAATAAATTAGATAAACTAGTGGGAGCCACTTATGAATAAAGACCCGATTCATATAGTGTTTTAAAATGAAATCGAATATTTGCTTAGTGTTGTTATGTGTTTATCATTTACAGATTTACTTTCTACGTCATGTCTTCTGCACTATCACTCAGGAGCATACTAGATGCTCACAAGTTGACTGGTCCTAATTATGCTGACTGGCTTCGAAACTTGAGAATTGTTCTCAGGATTGAGAAGCTGGAATACGTGATTGACTCACCTAAGCCTACTGAACCTGCTAGCGATGCGCATAATGATGAACATGTTGTGTATCGTAAGTGGATAGATGATGCAAATGTTGCTCAATGCATCATGCTAGCTTCCATAAACATTGAGCTACAGAAGCAACATGAGCATATGGATGCTCACACTATTCTCATGCATCTACAAGAGTTGTATGATGTGGCAGGGAGGACAGCTCGATATAAGATATCGAAGGAGCTGTTCGATCGTAGGATGTCTGAGGGATCATCTGTGAATGACCATGTACTTAAGATGATCAATTTGATTGAACGTCTTGGACAACTTGGTTTTGCCATGGATGGGGAGCTGAGCCAAGACTTGGTCTTGCAATCGCTTCCGAGTTCGTTCTCACAGTTTTTTGTGAACTTTCACATGAATAAGTTGGATGTCAGCCTGCCTGAACTCCACAACATGTTGAAGACTGCGGAATTGAATTTTCCCCTAAGAAGAATTTTGTTCTTCTAATTGGTGAAGGTTCCAATCCTAAGAAAAGGAAGAGGAACTCTTCCAAGAAGAAGAAAGTAGGTGAAGAAAAGCCGGTTCCACCAAAAGCTGAAGACCCCAAGAGCAAAGTTGTTTGCTTTCACTGTAACAAGGTGGGGCACTAGAAGAGGAACTGCAAGGTTTACCTTGCAGAATTGAAGAAGAAGAAGGGTAGTGAGACTACCGCTTCTGATTCAGGTATGTTCATGATAGAAGTGAATATGTCATTAAATCAAATTTCTACTTGGGTATTAGATACCGCCTATGGTTCTCAAATCTGCAATTTGTTGCCAAGGAGAAGTAGGACTCTTGAGGAAGAGGAGGTGATTCTACTGATGGGAAATGGAGCAAGAGTTGCTGCTGAAGATGTAGAATCATTTCATTTACATATGCCTACGGGCAAGACTATTGTTTTAAATAATTGTTATTTTGTTCCCTCGATTGTGAGGAATATTATTCCCATGTTAGACTTGGCTGGATTTTCATTTATTATTGAGAATAATAAATGTTCTATTCTTAGAGATAATATTCTTTATGGACGTGGTGCTTTAAATAATGGTCTGTATATATGTGACATAATTTACTTCAGATTGAACAAACTAATAAAAGAAAATGGATGATGAAAATCTCACTTTATAGTGGCATTGCAGTCTCCATTTAGTAGACATGGAGAGAGGACTGCAAATTTGCTAGGAATGGTACACACAGATGTATGTGGACCAATGTCTAAGCAAGCCATGGGTGGATTTTCATACTTCATTACTTTCATAGATGATAGATCTAGATTTGGATATGTGTTTGATGAAACATAAGTCTGAAGCCTTTAAAAAGTTCAAAGAGTATAAGTATGAAGTGGAGAAACAAACCAAACATAGTATCATAATTCTTCGATTAGATCGAGGTGGTGAATACTTGAATGGAGAGTTTCTGGATTATCTCAAAGTAAATGGTATAGTCTCCCAGTGGACTCCTCCAGATTAGTATCTGAAAGGAGAAATCGAACTTTGTTAGACATAGTTCGATCCATGATGAGCTATGAGAATCTTCCAGTATTCCTATGGGGTTATGCATTGGAAACCTCAGCATACTTACTGAATAAGGTGCCTTCCAAATCTGTTCCTCAAACTCCGTATGAGATATGGAAAGAAAGGAAACCGAGTCTTAAACACGTTAAGATTTGGGGATGTCCAGCTTATGACAAGTAAGTTGACCCAGATAAGCTGGAATATCGATCCGTAAAATGTAGTTTTATGGGATATCCTAAAGAGACTTTAGGGTATTACTTTTACACCAATCATCGGGTGTTTGTCTCCAGACATGCTACCTACTTGGAAAAGGAGTTTATCCTTGAAGGAAACAGTGGGAGCAAAATTGAACTTGTTGAAGTTCAAGAAGCACAAACTACTACGGATCAAGTGGAAACACCTGTTCTGACTGAACAACCTTCTGTGGAACAGCCCATTCGTAGGTCAGGGAGAGTGTCTCGCCAACCTGAGAGGTAATATGGCCTTGTCATTGAGAATGACAATGAGTTGTCGATCATTGATGATGACGACCCTGTGACCTATAATGAGGCTATGAGTAGTGTTGACTCAGAGAAATGGCAAAGTGCCATGAAATCCAGAATGGAATCTATGTATACGGTATACGAAAGAATGATTAGAGCAGATGGCCAGGTGGAGACCTTTAAGGCCAGGCTTTTGGGAAAAGGATTCAAACAAAGGCAATGGATTGACTCTGATGAAACCTTTTACATGTAGCCCTGTTAAAATCAGTTCGGATTTTGCTTACGATTGCTGCTTACTACAACTATGAGATCTGGAAATTAGCCATATGGTTTTCTTTCCAAGGGAAAAGAAAACCTAGTGTGTAAGCTATTGCGAACCATATGTGGTTTAAAGCAAGCTTCTTGAGATATGGAACATCCGTTTTGATGAGACAATCAAAGAGTTTGGTTTTATCAAAAACGTAGATAAACCATGTGTCTACAAAAGGTTAGTGGGAGCGCGGTAACATTTCTTGTATTGTATTGAATTAGAGTTGACACACATAACAACATAGCAGACCCACTCATAAAGCTACTTTATGAAAGTCACTTTGATCGTCATAAAGACAAGATGGGTATTAGATACCAGAGTAATTGGCTTTAGTACAAGTGGGAGATTGAAAGGAATATATCCTAAGTCCAATCAGGTATTAGGATTTAGGAATAACCTTTTATGTAATCTGTTTTGATTCCATTGATATTAATAAAAGACTTGTTTTGTTTTTATTACGGGCTTTATCTATTTAAGTATTTAAATAAGATATACCATAGTTTAGAGTAAAGCTTTTTATGTATTATGATGAGATCATAATAGTGAGACCTAAAAGATGATAACTCTAAACTTAAATAGTTCCTGGTCGTAGGATTACTAACTGGTAATTAATAATCCGCAGAGATCGGTACATACTATGCTTGCTTCATTATGAAGGATGTCTGTTCTCATAGACATTTGTGTGGTGACACTATAGCTAGTATGTAGGTGCTTATTATAGAATAAGTTCACTGAACATGACTCGCCCAGCTGAACAACTGATGGAGTTCACTCACGTGTCAGCAGTTGTTCACATAGTGATAGTTGTACAAGTATCCTTAGACTTGAGGTCATCATAGTCATCTTGTGTACACTAAACTATGCTTTGGTTTAGTTCTTAGTCTCCAGGGACAATTATTAGGGCTCTACTGGGTACAGGAATTTGTACACGAAGATAGTGTATGATCAATAAAGGATCTACCCCTTCCAGTGAAGGAAGCGAATGTTCAAGGCTGATCCACTTATGCTAGTTCAGGAATCTCTGGCCAGAGTGAATGAAATTAGAAAGGAGTTTCTAATTTACATAGAACTAAGCATAGTAAATGGTAAGCAAGTGATTAAATTAGATAGGCTTGACACGAGATCCATGCCTTGTATTTAATCGGGACATTATAGGGTAGAAGGAGTTTATTGTACGGTAACTATTCACTGAATAGGTTCTTGGTATTCTAAGCAGTGAATTCGTATTATCCGGACAGTCGCGATATGCTGAGAAGTATCCCTCACGATGTAGAATAAATGTGATTAATTAATTAATCATATTTAATAAATTAGAGAATTTATATAAATAATGATAAAATAGTTTTATTATTATTTATTTCTACTACCGGCTTAATATTGAACCTACAGGGTCACACCATAAAAAGAGAATGATTTAATGGTGGAGGAATTAATTAATAATGGCTAATAATTATTTATGAAATAAATAATTAATTGGCAAATTTAATAATTGATTAAATGAGATTTAATTGATTGTAAATTAATTAAGAAAAGTTCTTAATATTATTAATTAAAGGATTTAATTTTTGGAAATTAAATCAAGAGAGAGAATTATTTCTAAAGTGTTTAGAAAAAGTATTAATAATTAAAAGGTGTTTTAATTATTAATGAGAATAATAAATGGGATAATAATAATAATATTTATGGAAAAATTTCAGCTGAATATTTTGCCTATAAATATACTATTATAAACCCTATTTTTATTCTAACCCAGAACCCCAAAATTTTATAAAACCTAATTCTCTCCACCTCCTCCTCCTCCTTAACGTCGTTTTCTTGGTGGATACCGGTGGAGTGCTTCACGTTTGAGGAGCAGCTGCTAAGGATCTCCGATCGATGCTCTTGGATCACATATTAAAGGTTAGTAATCGATCCCTACGTTTTTACCACGATTTATATGCTTTTATTTGGATTTTATGTGTGTAAAAGTGTTTTACCATGCCTCCGTTGTGATTAAAATCCAACAATGCTTAAGCTGATTCTTCGTCATTAAGCCTACGTTTACTTCAGTTGTCTTTTCATGTTTTAGTTTGTCAGAAGTTAATTCCTCTTTAACTTCTGATTTCTCAGTATCAGACTTTACAGCTACAAACTTAACAGGTTTTAACTTTGGCTTTTGTTTAATAATCATAGGATTAATTTCTACAGTTCCTTTATCATTCTTATCATCTCCATAACCTAAGCCCTCTTTCCAGTTTCCACTACTTAACAAATTATTTGTTGTTCTGCCAGAGTTAGTCCAAGTCCTGATAATCTCTCTTTCTTTTTCTAACTCAGTTTTTAGAGATTCATTCATTTTAAGTACTTCATCCCTAACATAGAAAACATCATCTCTATCTTTCTGAGTTTTATGGAACATGACTAACTCTTTTTCTAAATAATCATTCCTCTTTTTACAGGCAAGATTTTCATAATTTAATTTTTCACATGTTAAAGTTTGATCTCTATAACTAATGAACATGGTTTTAAGATATCTTCTCAACTCATTAATATCATCAGTATGAAAGGCATAAGTAGTTTGAGGTACCTTTAACTCAGCAGCTTCAGAACTGCTATCAACATTTGCCATCAAGGCATAGTTTACCTCACTTTCAGAATCTGAAGTGTCTGTCCAGCTTTTCTTCTTTGTGACAAGAGCCTTGCCTTTATCACTCTTCTCTTTCTTACAATCAGGAGATATGTGGCCTTTCTCACCACAGTTGTAGCATTTGACATTTGTGTAATCTCTTCTGTCAGACTTCCCACCTTTGCCTTCAGATTTTCTGAAACTCTTCTTGTCAGAACTTGCACCTTTCCTGGAAAATTTCTTTCCCTTCCTGAACTTTCTGTATGCAATCCTTATGATTCCTTTCACCATAAGAGCACACAGCTTCATCATCTCTTCATCAGCATCCATCTCAGGCAAGCTTTCAGTTTCTGAGTCATCATCACTATCAGAACTTGATGACTCAGTATCAGACTTTGTGATGAGCGCTTTTCCCTTGCCTTTCCTTGAGGTTGTTGTCTTGGGGGATTCTTCTTCAGCCTTAAGAGCAATTGTCCTTGACTTTCCTCCTTTCCTCTTGCTTCTTTGTTCCATCTTAAGTTCATGAGTCTTGAGCTCCCCATAAATTTCATCAAGAGTTGTTTCTTCAAGATTATAGTTGTCTCTTATAATTGTGGCCTTTAAATCCCAACTTTCAGGAAGAGCTAACAAGAATTTAAGATTTGAATCTTCAAGATCATACTCCTTATCAACTAGTGACAAATCATTCAAGAGTTTGACAAATCTGTCATATAGATCAGTCAATGACTCATTAGGCTTTGAGTCAAAGTGTTCATACTCTTGAGTGAGTGTTGTCTTCATGTTCTTCTTAATCGAATCAGTTCCCTGGCACCTTGTCTCCAAGGCATCCCATATCTCCTTTACAGTCTTGCAGTTAATTATCCTGTTTGATATTACATTATCAATGGCACTATGCAGCAAGTGTCGTACCTTAGCATCCTTAGCAATTGATGCGATATCTTCAGCAGTGTAATCACTCTTCTCCTTTGGTACAGACTTTGCTGCTTCACCTGCAATTACAACAACGAGTTTTGTTGGCTTGTGAGGTCCTTCATTGATTCTGTCAAGATATTCTGGATCTGTAGCTTCCAGAAACATAGTCATCCTCACCTTCCATATGGGATATTCAGATGGTTTCAGTATGGGAACTCTAATAGCCTCATATCAACTATGAATTTGAGTCTTTGGGGGTTCTTCAGTTTTGGTGGGTTTGGTTGGAGTTTCTGCTTCAGACATGATTGTTTTTGGATCTTAAACTGTTTGTGTGTTAACAGATAGGCTCTGATACCACTTGTTAGGTCACACACACTGTAGAAGGGGGTTGAATACAGTGTATAGCATAATCAAATCAAATTCAAAGAACACAAGTAACGGAAAACAAACTTTATTAAACTCTGTTACAATGTAGAACTGTCCTCTCTCAGTGATGAACAAATATCACGAGAGCTGCTAGGGTTACAATGAATAATATTCTCGATAATGATAACACTTGTAGTGTAAACCCTATGTCTGTGTTTATATACTACACAGTTACAAGATAATCGCTAATTGATACGGAATATAATTCTGCTTCCTAAAATATATCAATCAGTTATCTTTTCTTCCAAGTATTCCATTCTTCATAGAATTCCTTCTTCATGCATATCTCTTCTTGCGTTTGTCTTGATCTTCTTTCCTTTCAATCAGCCGCCTTCCTTATCTGAAAGTTTCCTTTAAGTCCTGATATTATCTCCTGATAAATATCTCATGAACCTTAATTACTGATAACTTAAGTTCTGACTTCAGTATAAGTGCTGATTTCAGTTAAGTACTGATTTGTCCTGTTTAATTAAGATCTGAAACTAAACACAAATCATATTAGACATGACATTATCAAATATATCTAACATAAGTGTATGTAAACGCTGTTAGTTTTCGAAGAAAACCAACTTTGAAAAACGACTATATTTACGAATCATCGAGGATTACGGGAATCATAATATAATTACGAATATAAAACCCTATGGAATTATACCCAAGTATGATAATTCAAAACATAAGGAATAAATACAAAAGGAATTATGTCGCGAACCATTTACGAGGAAGTATTACGAAAACATTTAAGCGACCGAGCGAACGCGTACATGATTAAATAAACGTAACGCAATAACTAACCATGGTAAGAAAGTAACCATGGTTACTTTATCAAATAGTGATCTAGAGATAGGATGATCAACCAAGGCTAATGGAATAGTAAGCTAAGGAAGCTAAGCAAGTGGCTTAGCTTGTAATCTACCACAAGCTAGTAGATTTGTCCATGGATTTGGAAACAAGAATAAACCTAGGATCATAAACTAGGAGAATATCAAATCAATATAAGATATCACCAATATCATTTCCTAGAAGCAACCAAGGAGCAAGCATAAAAACACTTCCTCTCTCTCTCTCTCTTTAAGCCCATTCGACTATTTCTTCAAAAGCCAAGGAATCAAATTCAAATCTTCAAGTTTTAGCCATGGATAAATCCTCCCATTAATTCTCAAGCGTCCTAACAACAAAACTAAGGTAAGATAAATCTTTAATCCCTTTTTATTAAGGTTTGATGGGTGAAATAAAATCAAGAAAGTTGCTAATGAATAGTATGAATAGTAACTCTTCTTTGGTTTCTTGATTTCAATGGTAGTTTTAGGTTCCAAAAACCATACCAAGCACTCCCAAGACTTCATCATCATCAAGAACACATCTCAATCTTTCAATAAAGCTAAAAAATTTTGACCCAACTTTATTTAAGATTCAATTTCAAGATCCTTTTAGTATGTAGTTGTAAACCTAGTTTTAGTGGTGATATTGTTGAGATCTTGATGTTTAATTAAGTAGATTTAAGGTTGATTGTTGTTGCCTCAAGAACATGATGTTCTTCAGAGGATTTAGTGTATTGATGATTATATTATGGTTGTTGGTGGTAGTATAAAGATTTAAGGCATAAAAGAAACTCCGTTCGTAAACGTAATCTCGCTAAAACGAACAAAGCGTAACTTTAAGTTTCTGTAAAAAGTCCCGAAGATGTAAACTGTAGTTTCTTGAAAATTAACCCTTGCTTATGATATAAAATGTTATAAGGATCACGCTTGAATCGCTTGATTCCGATTTACGGATCAAAAGTTATGGCCGTTTTACTAAAAGTGGTTTACGCGACAAAAACTGCTACGAATTATGAACTTTAAAAATATAAAGGATCGACTTAAGAAGGTTCATAAATCATGAAATTTTTACAGAGAGTAGAATATTGAGTTTCATAACTTCCATAAAAATTTCAAGTAATAATAATGATTTTTCAATTTTATAAAAAAATCGGAGCCGAGACCGCGCGATTAGAAACCGTAGAATCCATAAGCGGAGCCGACGCCGAAAATGAAAATGAACTTAAGATACTTTGAAAAAGGAAGCGACCATGATGTGAATAAGGACTTAAAGGAATAATAAGGGTTATGTAAGTTGAGAGGGTGCATAATAATTAAGCGCATGAGTGCGGGTAGCCGTAAATTAGAACGGGACCTAACGAAATGAATTGTGTTCATGATTATAGATTTTCGAACGGAACCTAGAGCATCCTCCACCTCGAGATACCCAGGCAAGTTTACGAACCCAACTCCATTTTACTGTTGTGTTGTGAAAGGATTGTTTTATTATCATTGCATAAATACCATGCTTGCCATGATACGTAGTATTTGAACTTTTCGCAAAATGTAGCGATGTTGTACGATAAGTATATATCGTAAAATATTTAATTCCGCTTTAAGCGTGACATATGATTATAAGACCGAGAGTCAGTCGAGATTTTAAGATAAAAACCCGGGAATCATTCCGGTGATATTATGGGACGATTACAAGTCCATAATGGTACATTTTAAAGGGACTCAACGTCCACTTACGAAACATTAAAATACCTCGAACTTTTGATAAAACGATTTCCCAACGATCATATTCCCTCAACTATATTTTATTGTTCGAATAATAAATATCTTATACCTATTCCTTTATTATGGAGAAGTATACTCCAACGATTATTTATTTCAAACCTGATTAAATATTAAAGATTATTAATTGCGTAGACATAAACTAGTTGAGGAATATTATTTTAAATATTCTTTTAAAGAGTAAACTCATTCGAGGTTTAATTATTTATCGATTATCATTTAATAAATTATTATTTATTAAAGGGTTTATTTATGATTTAAAATCATAGAACCTGATTTAAAATACTTTCTGATTTTTGAAAAATCATTCGAATAATTTCAGATCATCGGAGAATATTATCTCGACTTATTTTTATATTTTGAATATAGTTTCAAGGAGTTTTAACAGTTTTGAATATTATAAATACATCATCTTCAAGGCTCCCATATAAGAAAGCAGTTTTAACATCCATTTGCCAAATCTCATAGTCAAAGTAAGCAACTATTGCTAACAAAATCCTGATGTACTTGACCATAACAACTGGTGAAAAAGTCTCATCATAGTCTATACCATGAACTTATTTGAAACCTTTTTCCACTAGTCGCACCTTATAGGTCTGTAGTTTACCATCCATGTCAGTTTTCTTCTTGAAAACCCACTTGCACCCTATAGGTTTTACCCCTTCATGTGGATCAACTAAAGTCAATACTTTATTTTGATACATGGATTCCATCTCGGATATCATGGCCTCTAGCCATCTCTCGGAGTCTGAACTTTTCATAGCATCTTGGTAGGTGAGAGGCTTATAATTATCCGTAAGCATCACATCACCATCTTGAGTCAAAAGAAATTCATAATTTCTCCCGGGCTCATGGTGAATCCTATTAGATCTACGAATAACCTGTGTTTCTTGGACATGATTACTTCCAACATTTTGATGTACATCCTGATCTTATTCCAACTCTGGTTCAATGTTATCATGTGGTTCTCGATCTTCATCGAGATGTATTATCCTCCCACCAATTTTCTTAGAAAGTAGTTCTCCCTCAAGAAATACAGCGGCCCGAGCAACAAACACTTTATTCTCGGAAGGATTATGAAAACTATACCCTAATCTCACTTGGGTATCCCACAAAATAGCATCTATCTAATTTTGGTCCAAGGTTGTTAGAGGCTAAACATTTTACAAACGCTTCACGTCCCCAAATTTTCATAAATAACATGCTATGACATCTATCACTCTATATCTCATACGGAGTATTTTGAACCGCTTTAGTCGGAACTTGGTTAAGTATATATGCAGCTGTTTCTAGAGCATAACCCTAAAAACTGAATGGAAGATCCGTTTGACTCATCATTGATCGCACTATGTCCAACAAAGTACGATTTCTCCTCTCAGAATCTCTATTCCATTGAGGTGTTCCAGAAGAAGTAAATTGTGATACAATATCATACTCGTTCAAGAAACTCTTGAATTTGAGGCTTAAGTATTCTCCTCTACGATCTGATCGTAAAACTTTTATACTTTTCCCTTGTTTGCTTTTCAACTTCAGCCTTATATTCTTTGAACATTTCAAAAGAATAAGATTTGTTCTTCATAAGATAAACGTTTCATCACCTACTGAAGTCATCAGTAAATGTTATGAAGTAGTATAAGCCACCCCTTGCCATCATACGCATTCGACCACATACATCATTATGTATAAGTCATAATCTTTTGGTGGTCCTTTCACCCGATCAGTTAAAAGAAGCTTTAGTCATTTTGCCAATGAGACAAAGTTCGCATCTTCCTTATGATTCAAAATCAAACTTATCCAAGTATCCATCTATATGTAACTCAGAAATGTGTTTCTCATTAATATGGCTTAACGATAATGGTAGAGGTAATGTTTGATTTGAGTCATCTTAGAACATATACATTGTTAACTAATTGTGCAACATTATAAGCCTTATCATTAAAATAGAATAAACAACTATTATTTATTTAATTAAAATGAAAACCTTTTTTGTCCTTACAAGAAATTGATTTAATGTATCCCCTTAAGGCAGGCACGTGATAACAATTTATCAAGTTCTCAATCTCGCCTATATGGGCAAAATTAGGTATCGAGTTCCTTCAACTAGAGCAAAAACTTTTGCTCCAATTTTAACCCAATACCTGAAGCTTGACCATTGCTAGTCTTCTTCTTTAGATCTTCCAAACAAGATCGACAATTTAACTTCCAATCATCCAGTTAGTTCCACAGAAATGACAATCATCTCCTTTAGCAACACCACTATCAGGCTTCAAAAGCCCTTTGGGATTGGAATTTGGTTTGGCACCGAATAAGATCAAATCTTCACCTTGAATGTCCACTTTCCTTTCCCATTTGCATTCCATGTGTACATCATCAATATGGACGTAATTCATGCCTTTATCGTGTTATTTTCAGCAGTTCTAAACATGCTTAACAACTCAGTGATTGTTCTGTCTATCTCATTCCTTTTGTTCTTAACAAACTAAGAATATAATTTGTTCAAAGATTGTTTGATCAAATCAAGCTGAGTCTCTAGACTATTCTTGAAACCCAAAATATCAAGGTACATATACCTATCATCTTTAGAACATGTGGTCCAACCGGATATTATTCTCCCATTAATGCAAAAGTATGGTGCCTTATTATTGTCAAATCTTTCGGACTAGCCTATCCTTCAAATATCCTTTAAAGATGCTCAATCATATCATAAGCATCATTATGCTCTTGTTGCTTCTAAAGCCCAGCACTCATAATTACAAGCATGAGACATGAAACATCAGTTGCATAATCAATTTGCTTCTGGTAAGCATTTTGTTCAGCACATGTTTCATTCTCAGCTAGAAGAAATAAGGGAGGGGTTTGAGTGACATCCTTGAACCTGAGGACAATCCTTAAGTTCTCGTTTCAATTGTGGAAATTATTTAATGTCAGTTTGTCCTTATCAAGGACTATTACATAGAGAAGTTATTTGTGATATTTATCATTTGATATCTACAATATTAAAGTGCATAAAATGACTTAGTCTACAGATGATCATTAAATTATGTTCAAGTGATTATTCATATAGATATACACAATATATATCTCCCACTATTTTTATCAAATCAATCGCCCTAACTATTAATTCGGAAAGAATATCTTCTATATCCTTTCTAGTGAGCCAAGATCCATATTTTACCATGCGTTAGGTCAGCTTTGGCTTTTCTCCTAAAACATGATTATTTAGGTAGACATCATTTGTCAATTATATCAACAATATAACTCTTGGATAGCTTGGTGGAACAATATTTGTTCATATTTATCTATGCCACTAAGTTCACAATCCTATTGTGGTAACTTAGTTAAGTCAAATCCAATAGTCAAAAGTATCAATATACATCAACACATCTCCCATGATAG
This sequence comes from Apium graveolens, assembly GCF_009905375.1. NCBI lineage: Eukaryota > Viridiplantae > Streptophyta > Magnoliopsida > Apiales > Apiaceae > Apium > Apium graveolens. Next base: position 115,285,118 of record NC_133648.1, read on the forward strand.
ATGGGAGTACATCGGTTTGGCGAACCCACTCCTTAACGATCTAGGGTTAACACATTAGACTTGTTGGAAGGAATCCGATCAACTTAATATTAACTTTAGGGTTTTGTTAATTTTAAAACGATCATGATCCCATCATAAAGAGATTCCCAATTTTTTCTTGAATAAAATACTTCAAATCAATATTCGTCAATGGTTTGATTTCCAGGTAGTGGGGGAGTCACAACGGTCTCGCTTAAAACCCACAACCTTACAAGTTCAAAGAACTCGCTTTTGACAAAATCGCCCCATGTCAGAAATAAAGCAAATTTGTATTTTATTTCGTGTTTCATAAACACGAGAATCTCATAATCGTTTGTTCATTTTAAAATCTTGAGTTGTTACAGATTTTATCTTGTTTAGCAAGCATGACATTAGTGTCGTATCTAATACATACATCCTTAATCTAATTAAGCATGCATCGTTATAAACTACTGTACACATACATTCATCATATACGCATATATATGTAAAGTGCAATAAATAAACGTGGTTGGTTATGAATTTATCCTATGTGATCTTCATCAAGCTAATTACAAAGATCTAGGTCAATCTAAGGTGAAAAATAAATATAGGCTAACTATTACATGTCTTCTTTCTTGTATTGCTTTCTTGGATGGCCTCCATGTGAGATTACCCTTGATCTTTAAATCTTCATGTCTTCATGTACACTAAAAGAATGAAATATGAAAACTAATCTAATGAACTTACAAGAAGAACTTGAGTTACATTCGAGATTTAATAATTACAAGATTAAACTACATGCAAGCCGTATTTGAAAAACCAAAACCATTAACCTAAGATCATAAGCCATAGCCATCCACCTTGCTCTATTAACACAAAAGAACATGTTAAAACACATAATCGGATCTTAACATATCATACCCATCAGGATCTAATCATAAAACCAAATATTGAAAAAAATCAGAAAATTTGAAATTAAATCTGATAATATTAAATCGCAGATTACATGGCCTAAACGACGTCAAACGCCTTACATATCAGTAGATGATAGCTTTTGCTATCTGTTACGTTCAGACGCTCGATTCCATATGAAATAGCGTATTAGTTCCGCCAAAATCGGACACCGGACACAGATTTCAGCAAATCTGCTACATCCGATTCAGAATCATATTAAATACGATTCAGAATCGTATCAAATACGATTCTTATAATAGGAACAAACACAAAACATGTATATATCAGTATATATATAGATTATATAATCATCATATGATTATACAACTCTCATGAATATCATATATTCAAAACATATATATACATACGCATATATAAACATAACAACATGTAAAACATACAAAATCGCATACATAATAGTCATGGAATATTGTATACATGTTATCATCATAAAACCAGTAAACACATAAATGAATTAAACACTTTTCGCAAGTAGCTCTGATGTCATTGTTGGGTTTCAAGCACATAAACGCAACGGAAACAGTATTTAAAATATGAAAAAAGGATTTTTCGAAACCCACCGCAGGATCCATGCGAAAAATAGATATTTAATTCGTAGATCAGATTGTTTACCTTAAGAAGCTTTACAAATTGGTTGACTAATGGAGATCCAAAGCTTGTTCAATCACCACGCATCCCGCTTTCGCGATCTACGCTCTATCGGTATCCACACGAATGCTTGAACGCACGAATTGAATGTGTACTAGCACAAACTCGTTTCTTCTTGCTTTCTCCATCTTTTTTTATCGTAGGTAACCCGCAGCCGCTACCCTTCGAGTGCGCACTGGGTAAACCCTACGGGTTCACGTAATATCCTACAAACCACGTGAACCAAGGTAAACCGCATTTAAGCGACAGGCTCTGGCTCAGGAGGCATAATCATAAATTCTCCTCCCGTGGGATTCGAACCTGTGACCAAGAGGTTAGTATTTCCTCTCCTTAACCAATTGAGCCAACCCTTGCGGGCTGCTTTCTCCATCTTCTCCCTTGGTGGCTAGGATTTTAGTAAAAGTTTTTTTTTTCACCCCAAAAATTAGCCACACAAGAGATATTATATAGAGAGTAAAAAAATGAATTATAACTCTTAACTAATTAGGAGTTATTATAAGTTCGAAATTCCTATTTGTATTATAATTAAGTCTCACTTAATTATTTAACAAATAAATTTCTTAATTAATATTAGTAAATTTGAATATCATTATTTATCTAATTAATTAAGTCAAACTTGATTAATATTATAAATAATTCAAATTACTTTAATTTAATTTAAATCCAATTTAAATTAAATAATCTTTCAAGCATTCTTTGTGTGTGACCCTATAGGTTATTATTACATTGGCAACAAATTTTAAATCTAATTTAAAATCGTAAACAATGAGCGGAATCTAGTAATACATCATTGCTACCCAAGTAATAATAATTAAATCAGTGATCGATTAAACCTTTCGTGAATAATGTACAATGTAATATAATCTCTTTAACCAAATATTACAGATTAAACTAGAGGCATGTAATGTGTCATCCTCATCATAGTTTAATCCAAGTTTCCTTGATCAATGAGTAGACTATCATATCAAATCAACATTTGAGCATGGTCACGCATTTCATAGTCTAGGTCACACAAGAGGCCAATAATATCATTCCTATAATAGGAGGGTTAAATCCCATCTAGATCATTCATATTTCTCATACGATTCATAATATACCCAATGTCCACTTTTATCATTACCCGGTCAAGGATAACTTTTAATGGAATCAATGTATATTAATTCTCGTATAGAAATATAATGACTTCAGGTCTAAGGACCATTACATTATTATCACTGTGAGAATTACTTATGACACAACAGACATGTAGAATCTCACATCGGGTCTGTCCAGCATCATGTAAATATACATATGCCTGTGTCTTTGACTTTAGTATCAATATACCTATGATCAATGAGATGTGATCATCAGTCAACAAACGCACTAGTCTTAATGCATTATTATTGTCCCTTAATAATACTCGACTAGGGACCTTTAGAAATATTGATAATATTCTCATAATCTCATTTCTAAGTCATGTATTTAGAGATATAGAATTACATATATATTCTAAGGATATTTATTTATCTAACATTTATATAGCAGTAAATTAAGAATTAATAAATTATTAAAGGGAATAATCTATAGAACATAAACATTAATAATCCAACTGTCTTAAACTAAAACATCATAGTTTGTCTCTAGGGCACAAACACTAACATGTTATACTAAATGAAGGCAGTGATGATGGTCCTCCTGTGAAGAAGAAATTTGTGCAATGAAAATGTAAAGATGACAAATCTGGTAAAGGTAAAGGTGAAGTGGGCCAAAATGGTAAAGATAAGGGTGAAGTGGGCAAAACTGGTAAATAAAAAGGCAAGGATGAAACAAAGTGGAAAGGAAAGGGTAAAGTAGACAAAGGTTGTGAGAAACAGAGTGAAGAACATAAAGGAGCTGAAAATGATTCTCTAAACAGGGAAAATAGTGGCAGACACCATGTAGGTCAAGCATCCAATGTTGAGAAGCAGCAACATGAAGAAATGCTAGGAGCAACAAATGAAGAGTGGATGGATAGTGTTATTAACGAGAAGCATGAAAAAGTGAAAGTTGGTGAATATGATAAACACCATGAAGCTGAACATAAACAAAAAACTGAAGAAGTGAGCGACCCTGATGAGGACTGTAACCAGTGCATTGAGGGTGTTATAAATGAAGGTGATGATGGAAGTGAGATTTCAGAGAGTGAGTATGATAGTAATGAAGAGAGGATGATAATTTCTCCATGTAATGATCAAGAGGTAAAATATCCGGAATTCAATGAAATGACTGACATGGATGACCCCCAATTTGAATTGGGCATGTTATTCAGCAGTGGCAAGGTGTTTAGGGAGGCTGTTAGGAAGCATGCAATCTTACACCAGAGAGGCATTTTTCTGAGAAAAAACCTTGCTGACAAAATCAAGTGGAAGTGTGTAGATGGATGCCAGTGGAAGTGCTATGATATAAGACAACAAAGATCAAGCAATATTCAGATCAAGACCTTGCTTAACAAGCACACTTATACCCCTACTTGGATTCAAAAACAAGTGAATCCTAATTGAATTGCCAAAGCATATGAAAATGAAGTGAGGATGAACCCAAGTTGGCCAATAGCAGCATTACATGCAAAGGTGGTGAATGATTTGCAATGTCAAGTTTCTGAGACCATGGTATACAGAGCTATGAGAAAGGCCAAAGAAAGTATACTTGGGAAGCATGAAGATGAATTTAAAAAGCTCTATATGTATGCTAATGAGGTGAAGAAGGTGATGCCATCATCTACAATTAAATTGATGACAGAGGCAGCAGAAATGGGTGTTGAAGGGAGAAGGTTCAAAAGATTTTATGTCTGTTTGGGGCCTTTGAAAGAAGGATTTCTGGAGGGCTGTAGACCTTTAGTTGGTCTAATAGATGTCATCTAAAAGGTTCATTTGGAGGCATTTTACTAACTGCAGTTGCTACAGATCCAAATGAAGGGATGTATCCCATAACTTGGGCACAAGTTAAAGCAGAAAACATCTAGATGGTATTGCTTTTTTAGATTGTTGAAACAAGACTTGATGATAGAAAATACTGGCACTTACACATTTATATCTGACAGGAAAAAGGTAAACCTTACTTTGATGTTTTAGGTACTATTAGTCTGTTGTTACTACTATTGTCTACAACAATGTAATGATGTTTACTTGCAGTGACTTGTAAATGCACTTGAAACTCATTTTTCGGAATTTGAGCATCATTTTTGTGTGATGCACTTATACAACAACATGAAGTCTTTAAGCAAGGGCCTTGGCATTTTCAAGACAATGTGGCTAGCTGCAAAGTCCACCACAGACTACTTTTTTAACATGAACATGGAAGCTATAAAACAGGTATAACTACTTTATGTCTCTAATACATAAACATGTATGTGTATATATGTATAAGTACTTAACCATGTGGACTAATTCAATTGGCAGCTGAGTAAGGCCTTCTATGATTGGTTAAAGGCCAAACCTAGGTCCCAATGGTCTAGGTCAGGGTTTAGAGATGTATGCAAGTCAGATGAATTTGTGAACAATAACTGTGAGAGTTTCAACAATGCCATTAATAAATACAGAAATAATGGCATTGTCACAATGTTCAAGAACATACACAAGACTTTTATGAAGAGGATACAAAAGAGGAAAACCAAAATGGAGAGGAAAAATACAAAATTCTGCCCCAAAACCATGAAGAAAATAGCAGTGTAAGTCATTTTCATACTTAATTGCAACCATTTTGATGTATTTTGTTATTTTAGTTTATTTTGTTATTTTTTTATATATGTAACATTTGATTAATTTGCACTTTTCATACATAGTTAGGGCATTTAAACAAGTGGGAGGGAAACTCTAGTTTAGAATGGTGGAGACAAATACCATGTTACCATGTCAGTTGGAAGACATGAGGTTGTGGTTAATTTAAAAGAACAAACATGTGCATGTAGGAAATGGTAGCTCACTAGCATACCTTGCTTTCATGCTGTGACTTGCATTTTTTTTCAAAAAAAAAAAACCTTTGGATTTCATTCATCCGTGCTACAACAAGGAAACGTACATGAAGGTATATATCCACATATTGGAGCCAATCAGTGGAGAGCCATATTGAGAGCAAACTGAACAAGATGAACCCCTGCCTCCATTAAAGAGAGTAGCTCCTGGAAGGCCCAAGAAAGTGAGGGAGAAAAAAATGATATTGTGCCAACCAGAGAAAATAATCCAACTATGCTCAAGAGACAAGGTATTAGCCTAAGATGCTCTAACTATGGTGAATGAGAGCATAATGTGAGGAGCTTTTCAAAGAAAGTTTAACAAGTTTTAACTTTTTTATTATTGGAGAGTGTTCACTCATATAACTTACCTTTTTTTTGCAGAAACTTGAACAAGGTGAACTCACCTGGCAACCAAAACCTCCAAGGTGTTCCTATTGCAAGGGGGAGGGTCATAACTTAAGAACATAAAATTTTAGGGTAAAGTACTGTAATCTCTCAATGCAAATTTTTAGGTATTCTTTTCACTTCCAAGTTGTAATTGTTGTGGATGCTTTTTCAGAAGGTGGACATAAAAATTAAGAGTCAAGACCAGAAGGCAGAGGATCAAGCTGCCATTAAATAAAAGTTGTCAAAGTCTTAGAAAGGACAAAGAGACATGTGTATTAAGAAAACTGCAACAAAGAGGCCTCAACCAGATGTGAAGGAAAATGTCAGATATGAAAGGGTTGTAAAACCATTTAAGGCACCAGTACAAGCAGGTCCTTCAGGGTGGAACCGTTTGAGAAAGATAGTGACAACATTATTACACTAAAGCAGTTGCAAGATGCACTCAACAAGAAAAAGAATGCCTTGGGTAAATTGAAGGTTGTATAACAATTTCTGCCTACAATTATTGGAACTGAAATGTTTTTGTGGTATTGGAACTGATATCTTTTGCTGTTAGACTTGATTTTGTGGTTGACATGATTGTGAAGACAATATTTATCTCCCTTTTGTGCTAAATGTAATCGAATTTGGTTGGAGCATTTATATCAGTTTCATCAGGTTGTTTGTTCTCCATTTATGTTTGTTTGTTATCCATTTATATCATTTTCATCTACTTTTTTCCCATCCAAACAAACAAAAAGCATTTAATAAAATTCATTCATAAATATATTTTCGACTGAAATTACAATAAAGAACATAACACGTAACTTAACATATTCAACTTATTTTACAACTACTACATCTCATCTACATCTCTACTCTTGCAAACCCAGTACACTAGAATTGCAAACCAAGTCATAATCAACAAATGAAGTGGAACTTGGTTCTTGAATTGGTTTCCCCCATACCTTTCAAGCCTAAACCGATGTCTCCATCTTCATCCGAATAAATCCCACTCCTACACACCTCGCACGCCTTTTTTTGAACATTTTCAAGGTGATTAATCTTACGCAGCCTAAACCGATGTCTCCATCTTCATCCGAATAAATCTCACTCCTACACACCTTGCACGCCTTTTTTTGAACATTTTCAAGGTGATTAATCTTACGCAGCAAGCCTGATATGATAATCCTTACATGCGCTTACAAGGACCATCGAACCACCAGAAATAGCGACATCGATCACATGACAAAAAACGACGCCCTGCATTTGTTGTTGTCCATGCCCTTTTAGGCATCATCCAAACTCCACATACACACCTCCGAGCCATCAATTTATTTTGTAAAGAAAATACACACCTCCACATACATAAACATAATGTATATATCAATTTATATAGATTAAAGAGAAGCAGAATACCGTTGCAAAGTTCAGCAAAATTGAAGACAATTTTACTAGAGTACCGTTGCAAATTATATCAAAATTGAAGACAATTTTACCCTCTATAATTTTAAGACTAACAATCATATTTAAGAGAGTACTGGCGGAAGGGTGCATTTTGCAGCGTCATAACTTTTACTAGGTGCAAAGTGCAAATAGCGAAACTAATAATACTAAAATAACAATTAAAACAATCACGCGATGCGAAATGCAATTAACCCTAAATTTTATGTACCAATATTTAATATGTAATTGTTACATCACTGAAATTTCACGTCAATGTAAATGCTTCATTACTACTTGCACACTAATTTCACCAATATTTCCACATGAAGAGCACACAAATATCACCGTTATTGGCACATGCATTCACAGCGCTAAAGTTGACACAACATACTTTCCATTTGATTATAAGGATATTTATATACGAATCTGCACAGTTCTAAAGATATTAGCGCTGTAAACTTCTTTAACATATAACTATCTGCTTCATTACAGAACATTGAACAAAATGGTAGTTTTAATTGTAAAAGGGACCAATTTCAAAGTTAAAGTTACCGCACCAGACCTCAGTACATTTCTTGTGGGGTGCAGGTGCGATTTGGGAAATTAGCCAATCGCATACACAGGATTGCAGGTTAGGTTTGTGATTTTAGCCAAAAACCGCCACCAGCACCATGAAACTCATGTATTGATAACAGAAGCATTAGGCAGATGTGGGGATTGAACCAAGCAATGAAGTAGTTGCAGGACAGACACACTGCATGTAAGTCATCTAATCTATGTATAAAAAAATCAACAAAAAAGAAATACAATTTCAAGATTCTGACCACATTCATCTTCGTACAACAAATCTCATACAATCAGAAGTTTGAGGAAAAACTCAATGTTGGATTGACATTGATTTAGAAGTAGCATCTCTTGCATATTACAATAAAATTTCCTAAACAAAAAAATCAGAGGAAGTTAGAACTATGTTTGTTATTGCATACTACCTAGAAGCCTAATGCACCGTAACAAAGATATTTTTAGTCACATTATCAGCTGACAACGGTTATGGCAAGTTGGACCATCCAATACTTGAAAGGAATCCAGAAAACGCAACTTTAGGTTCTATATCTCCAACTGTGCCACCAAGTCACACCTCTTTAATCATTTTGTTGACAATAAAGTTGTCTAATATTTCCTGATGCTGTTGAATAAGAAAAAAAACCCAAATTACTATTTTATTACTGGTTTTACTTAAACTTGATAAAGAAAATTACTTAAAGAAGATAGTTAAGTAAAAAGAGGGGGGGGATTCAAATTATATACAAAACCTACGAGTTGATTAAACTTTATAATTAAAGGTGAAAAGAGGGTCCTGTTCTAGCGTACCCAATAGGGAACACGTAATAGTTCACACTATTAAATAAGTACACAAGTGCTTTCCATTACGAATTTTTAGGACACCGCTGTACAATCGCCTTACAACTGCTTTCTTATCTAACCAACTCACAAACTAACAAAAGAGAATGAACAAACATACAATTTGTCATCCGTTTGTAGAAAAAGACTAAAAAACAGAGGAAGGACATTACCATATAGCCAGTCTTTAAAGTATCCATGGAGTGCACTTGATAATTCTCGTTTCTTGCTATCCTCGAGCTGCGTCTCCTTTAAAGTTTGCTTGAGTTCCCCCAGATTTTCGTGCTGTAAAACAAAAAGTAACATATAACTTAAATATTAAACAATATCTTCTAGCTGTAAAACTGTGAAGTTGGATCACCATAAAGGTACCTCACAATTTCTTTTTTTATGATTTTGAAAAGTACCAAGGTTCTTTAACTCACATTTTTCTCTTGAGATTTCAAATAAGCATCAGGAAGAGGAAACGGATTGTCTTTGGTAGATCCAGAAGTCTCTCCTTCAAACCAGTTTGGAATCTGTTCAAGGAACGCAAATGCATGTTAACAAAACAAATCTAGTGATGAAGTCACATGCGCTGTTGTTACGAAGTATCGACTAACAGCGCCTTTAGTCGCCCTGGCTACTCCATAACAATCACATTAAAAAGTCTGCAGGGTATTATGATGATTACCATATATATAAGTTAATCTTTTCTTACAAGTACACATAAAAAGTACTATATAACTTCTTCGTTGTCAAATTCACCTTCAACTGCCCAAAATGCCAAGATACGCGCGAACCGCCCAAAATACCCACGGAATACGCATTTAAGGGATGCGTATTCAACCTTCTAATATTTAACAAAGAGAACATGCATATTCACTTTTGCTTTTACAAAGAATACGCATGTTCAACATGCGTATTCACAAAAAAAAAACAAAATGTGAATCCACACAAAAAACAAAATGTGAATACGCATGTTGAACATGCGTATCCTTCGTTAAATTTTTAAAATCTCAATCCGCATCCCCCACATGCGTATTCAGTGGGTAAAAAGGGCGCAACATCCCGCCAATAGGCATTTTGGGCAAATCTCCCCAAATGGTGGGTATTTTGTTTTTTCACCCAGAACAATCACATTAAGAAGTCTGCAGGGTATTATGACGATTACCATATATACAAGTTAATCTTTTCTTACAAGTACACAATAAAAAGTACTATATAACTTCTTCTTTGTCAAATTCCCAGTATGCCTCACAAAATACAGATATATCCATATATTAATGACTTAATTGCAGTTTGATGGTCTTAACAATTACTACCTCCGTCCCCCTTATTTCTTTACAGTTTTTTCACATGCTTGACACGCATTTTAAGGCAACTATAAAGTATATTTCCGTAATTTATTTTTAAAATTTTCTTTTTTTTTATAAAAATTTGAACATTATATTTTTATTTAGAAGAAAAAAAAAATTTTAAAAAATATGTAACTACATTTAATAAAGCATTAAAGTGTGTGCCGAGCCCCCGTCCCCCAATGTAAAGAATTGAGGGGGACGGAGGGAGTATTATTATGCACAAAAATGGCTCTTTTATAATTGTTGACACTTTAGGAATTAAAATATTATTTTTTTAACAGATGATTGCATTCCGTTAAAAAATTTTAACCGACATAAATGAGTTCACTTTTTAGTTTTTATTATTGTACTTTGATGGCTTAACTATTAATTGTTTTGCACAAAATGACTCATATATATAAACATTTTATCAACCAAATTATTATTTTAAAAATAATTTAACTAAATTATACTTTTAGAATGCCCGACTGACTTTTAGATTTTTTATTGTAAAGCAATCACACATGATATTAAATTTGGTTTATTCATTTTAGAGAATAAAGTTCATGAGGTACCTCAGGGTTCCCTAAGTTGATAAAAAAAAGGTCATAAAGATGACATAGCATATGTATGGTAATGTGCATCTGTGCTAATGAAATAGAATAATCAGAGATATATGTAGTAAGGAAAAGGAAAGTGAATAATTTATTGAATGGATATGCATACATAACTTCCAAAATTAAGACGTTTTTAGGAAAAGTTCCCTGATGTAATCTCATGAACTTTATTCTCTTTATTATAATTATTGTATATTATAGTAAAACTTCCGTCTTCTATTTTTAAACAATAATTTAAATTAATAAAATGTCATTTTATATAAAAGAGTCATTTTAATGCATAAAAAAAGTTGAGCCATCAAAATGAAATAATAAAAATAAAAAGTGAATTCATTAACGTCGGTTAAAAAATTTGACCGAATGCAATCATCTGTTAAAATATAATACTTTATTTCCTAAAGTGTCAACAATTATAAAAGAGTCATTTTTGTGCAAAACAATAATAGTTGAGGACATCAAACTGCAATTAAGTCTATATTTATATCATTACAAAATCCCTAGTACCGACAATACAAAAATTGGCATCTACAAGCCTAAATTGTGGAATTATATTTCCAATATAATTGGTCAATATGATCATATATCATTATAAGTTGTAACTGTAGATTATATAAATACATTTACTATAATTATAAAATATATATGTTGTGGTTAGAATGGAAAGGAAAAACAGGAAAATAGACTAAATTGAGAAGTAAAAAAAAGAAAAAAGAATGAAAAGTGAGACACATCGTCAGACGGAGAAATTAAACAAATTAACGTACTCAACAGAGATTGAATCGATTAGTCCAGGGCGCACAATTAATAATAATTTAAAAGAAAGTAGGGGCTCTAGTCCAAACCATAAAAAAATAAAAATAAGATAACCAAGACTATCTAAAAACTTTTACGAACTAATGATAAATAGTGAAGTGTTCCTGCAGTAATATTCATAACTTACCAAAAAGTTAGTAAATTGATCAGGATCAATACAGGAAGCAGACTCGGTCTGAACATCAGAAACGCCTGCAGGATGAGACAATGAATCATGTGGGTCAACCATTCCCAAAGCAAAATGTTCATCCCATCTGTTAATAGTGGTATCAACACCAACTTGATTCAAGTGGTCCTCCAACTGTGAGTAATATGTATTATATGGAGCAACCTGGAGGAAACATCAAGGCAATCCCATCAAGAATTTTCGATCAATGATTTTCACCAGGTATGCAAATTAAGAAGGAAACCACAGAATAAAAATTCGATTTACATTGTTAGTTTGATGCAAGACAGAATTTTTAACAATTAATATTGAACTATAAACGCTAATAAGATAAACATAAGTGGATTAATTGCAAAAGTTCCGACCGCAGAAGGGAGAAGGATGACAAATTACAACCCATTAACATGATACAATATTAATATGAAACTCGCTTGATTATAATCAAGTCTACCATAATATGTGGGGATTACAATACTTACATGGAGAATAAACCCTAATAATATAAACTACTGGACTAAGACCCAAAACAACTAGGCTTATTATATACTCCTACATAATTTATTAAAATCCTGGTCCATATACAAAAATATATAGATGTGTACACTGTATATCTCTACATTGAACATATTTACATCAATCAATAAAATTTATATAACTGTTTCTTTATGTAAAGTGTCATTTTCCATCAAGATTGTGCACACAATCATACTACAATTAAAGATACTATAAAAAAGAATTGCTTTGAGACGGAAGTATGTCAATAAATCAAGTAAGATAACCATTATATTCTGAGATCAAGTCAAGGTGGTGTGTTAATCAAAAGCAATTCAGACAGTAAACTGCTCAAACATGGATCAGGAGTTAAAATGAATCCTGCATCTCTAAAAACACCTACGTTTTTAAAAATAATGGCGGCCCCACTGCATTAAGCATTTGATAGTTTCAATATTTTAGCTTGTCACTTAACTGGTTGCAATCCTATATTGTAGTACTTTGGTCCCGGATCAGCTACTGCAGCCATGTCAATTTTTTTAAAATATTTGCTTTTATAAACTACATTCAAGGTAAACTTAGTTAATAGATAGTTTTTTGAACGGGATAATATGAAATATAACACTAGTTTTGAAAATAAATTAGTACATGTTATTGTTTTCTCTTTCACAAACTAATCAATTAGCAATAAGATATTTTAGCCTCTAAACCAAAATATTAAGTTAAATAATTAGATTGATTTTAAGCAATAAACATCTCGATACAAACAATGGAGCTTTGGAACCAGACAAGCATCTCGCACTTACCAACGTATGCTCCTATCATATTCAAATTCAATGTGACTCTTGTAGGCAATTAACCCTTATTTCATCAAACAGTTACTATATAAAGAAGCAACTAACCTGCAGCTTATGGTTATCACCAACAATTAGAGGTTGCTGATTTATCCCCAGGAAGAATATACACTCACGACAATTAGCAATGCAGATTCTTTTGGCTGCTGTTATCACATGAACTCGTTCACAATGTTCAACTCTTACAGCCTGTAAATTGTGGATAATAAATTCATCTTAAATTATGAAACGACAAATTCACAGAGAAGAAAGTGTAAATGGTGTGCGATAAAAGCAACGTTTCCCAGCAATGACGGCTTGCAATTACAACCCATATATCAGGAACTTAATAAACTATTTCGCATCAGAATATTGCAAACACTAGTGCAAAGTCCATGCACTTCATACATATTTACACAAAAAACATAATGTACAATTATACTACATACCTGTTATTATATGAATTATTTTTAGTAAAAAATTAGCTCACAGAATTGTACCCAGCTGTAATTTTTTCGTAAGGGACACTTTCAAGCCTTGCAACTGAGGTGAATATTTCAGTCTCACCTGTGACCTTGTCCTATATAATTTGTTGTGTGTAACTGTTTAAGAAAATATCTCTATACTAGATCATTAAAGTACAGTTCTCTACTAAGTTTAAAGAAAATTCTTGACGGGTTGTTAATGAAACATTTAAGTGAAGATTTTTTTTCATTACTGAACACATCTACTTACCTTGCCTACAGCACCAAGAACTATTGTTGCATCAGAGCATCCGTACACTGTGGCATATTTCAAAGGTGCTAAAATGTAGATAACTGATTCGTGGCAGTTCGCAACCTGCCATGATAGGAATGAAATTCAATTACTGGTCGTCGCAGAGAGCAGAATCCAATAATGTACTATTGCAGACTAATTTAATAAATCTACGGTTCACATAATTGAATGACCCTCCCTCCGTCCCACATTAATGTTCTAACCTGCATTTATACGCATACAGAAAGCATACTTGTAGACATTATTTTTACATGATTTTTGTTTCGTTAAAAACAGGAATTCAGCATATCACACAAAACAAAAGGTACTGAAAAATAAAACTTATAAGAATGTTTTTTATATGCATGGAAATGCATGAAAAAAACTTGAAAAAAACAAGACGTTTGACATGGGACGGATAGAGTACTATACGTACTTAAAAATGTTCTCAGGCATGCGAGTTTACTGCTAATCAAATAGATCAAACTACCATAATTAGCAAGTATTTGTACAATAACTACAGCGACAGAAGAGGAGAAAAAGTCAAAGACTTTTTTCGGTTCCGTGATGGAGTAAAGAGAAAAAAGGAAACTTACAAGTGCCTACTACAGTCTTCCACTCATTTCCGCAATTAAATTTCCTAGAACAAACTTATAAACTCCTATATTCCATGTTCTGTCACTGAAGAATCATCCTATGCTTCATTTTTCACAATATAAAAAACTAAGTTGTCACGAGGAACTAGAGCAGCAAACGAACAGAGACGAACATAGCCGAGTTCTGATCAAACCGAGCGGAGCTTATTTTTTTTTAAAACGAGTCGAGCCTAGTTTAACAACCGAAAGAAAAGTGCTGTTCAAGACCAGCTCATTTATTAATGAGCCGAACCCAAGCCAAACACGGACAATCGAGCTGAGACGAGTTCGAACTCATTTGAGTTGTCCACGAATAGTTCGCATATATTTTTCATGCGACCAACCTAAAGTATAATTTATAGTTATATAAGTTGCATCCAGATCGAATACTAGTTTTTATTTTTTATCTTATAATGATATTCACACTCATACTTTACACTTGTTTCTTAATCTATATAATTTTTTTTTAATCGAGTTTTAAGAACATATCCAATATTATTTTAATTTATTAAGACATTTAAACTTTAGAAATCGTACATTACTCTTTTCAATTGTCAATACCAAAATTTTATTATGTGTTGATATTTTACTTTTTTATAAATTACAAGTCATTTAATGGTATTTTTAAAATTGTAAAAATTTTGAGAAGAATAGATCGTTTAGAACAATGTTTGATACTTTTCTTATGAAAAGCTAAGGGTCTGTTTACTTGCACACTTTTCCAGAAAAACTTTCATAAAAAATTTAAAAAAAAAACATGTTCACATTCATCATTTTCCAAATAAAAAATTTAAAAAACATAAAACCGTGTTTTCTACCATTTTCTAAATTATAACTAAGATTTAGAAAAGTAAAGAAAACTACAATTTAGAGTTTTCCACCCTTCTCCGTATAAATTTGAGATTAGTTTTCTACTGTAAAAAATATAGAAAACATGGCAGAAAATTTGAGTTAAGTGCATCATGCATTCCAATCTACAAAATGCCTATTACTTCTCTCAAACCTTCTAAACAAACAATACAATATCAATTTTATCTTCGTAAGATTAGTCAAAACCACAACATAAAACTTAAGGATTGTAATAAAAAAACATTGAGAGGATGACTAGTCATTTAACTTTACAAAATTAGGAAAACTAGGAATTGAAATTATTTGATTTAAATAAGTTTAATAAATAATATCATATGAGGATGATTATTTATTCAAATTTATCAGACCGGAAATAATGTCAGGATGATAGATTGTAAACCAGTAGTATAGCAGTATAAAAAATTAGTAGTATTAGTAAGGGTAGAAAGGACATTCTATCATGTGTTGTTAGTGTGCAAGCTATGACTGGTATATAAACTGAGATGTAACTCTTCATTTGGGATATGAATGATAATATGGAAAAGGCATTTGCTACCATCTCCTTCTCTCTCTACTGTCTCTCACTATAACTGAATTTCTCTCTCTCTCTAAACCTATCTTCTTTCTCAAGTCTCTCTACTATCTCTCTGATCTCCTTCTATGTCTAAACTCTACATTTCTGCTCTCATTTCACATTATCTAGCTGCTGTACTACTCTATTAATCAGAAAACACCAAAAATAGTAAGAAACTATTCCCGACAAATTGGTATCATAGCTCATTTTTTCCGATCAACCACTGCTTCACCAGTGTTGTGCTGTTAAAAACGAGTCGAGCGGTTGAAAAATCATTTCAATCTCAGCTGTACTTGAGAAATGAGTACTAAAACAGTTCAGGTACTCTGTTTCCGTGCTGTTTGATCTAGATCTATGAATTCTGAAGTTGTTATAGTGATTGTAGTGAATTCTAGTTGAAGATAGCTCGTCTTCAATAGATTTAGTTGTTTTACTGTTTTCCATAAGTAGAAAATCACAAAAGAATTAGTGTAGCTTATATATCTGGTGGATATAGTCACTACTGTGGATCAATCAAGTGAACTGAAGGAAGTTTAAGTAGAAGTTGCAGTGATCCAGTGATCCATTGATAAGCTAGGAAGCACCGACACTCCAAAAAGGATGTCGTATGCGTGTCAGACGGCCGACACAGCGACACAGCACACGGCTGAGTACGTGTCCGACACGCCATGTGGCGTGTCGACAGAAAAAAACGACCGACACGGGTTCGACACGCGACCAACACGGCTCACCGACCTAGCCCATATAAAAAAGCCCAAAATCAGTTTTTAAAAGCCCAAACCATCTTATATTAACCCTAATTTTATGTCCCTTGATAAACAGAAATGGAAGTTGTTCTTTTTACAAGAGATGATTATTAGAATGAAAATGTAGAATAGATCTTATAGTAGTTTCATAGTTGTCAAGGCATCGCCTAGGCGACGTCTACGAGTCGCCTAGGCGACTAGGTTTTTAAGGGGTAGGCGACGCCTAGGTCCGCCTAAGTCTGTCGAAGTCCGCCTAGTCCGCCTAATTCCGTCTAGTCCGTCTTATTACCGCCTAGTTTCAAGTCAACCATGCCCAAATAACTTTTAACCAAATTCATCCATATTTGAGTTATAATGGACCTATATTGTGTTGTAAACATTATGTCCGTCAAAACTCACCAGTAAAACCTCATCTACAACAATCTAAAGAGGAAAAAGGAGACGAATCATCTCCTACCAAAGAATTGATTCAGTATTATTATCAAGTTATTATTCTTATAATCTTAACAAACACCCACACCCACATATACATAGTAAATCCATTCGTCTGTAATTTGTGTACAATACTTCAGTAGTATAACTATAGTATTCTATTTTATTATAATATATAAATATATGTGTATAAGAAAAACAATATATATAGCCAAAAGTATAACCTGTCTAATGGTCGCCTATGCGAGCGCCTAACCGCAGTTAGGCCCTAGCACCGCCTTTAGCACCGCCTTTACGCCTTAACAAATATGAGTAGTTTATCACTTATCATGAAGGAAACACTATTATTATTATAAATGAAGTTGTTCAATATTTGACATATACAAATCTTATATTTTTTATATTTTTTTAGCTCTTTGCCGTGTCCCGTATCCAGGACACTTTGATAATTGACGAATCCCTGTGTCCCGCGTCGCCGAATCAGTGTCGGTGCTTCCTAGTTGATAAGTTGATTTAAAGAGTATAAATTAAGTGCCTATCAAGTGTTTGGGTTTTTGTCTCAGTGAGAAAAGTAAAAAAAAATAAGAAGGTATGGAGATAATAGAAAACGAGGAACCACATATGGATGAAATGATGCAGGAATTGGAGCAACAGTTCATATGTTACAAGGAGAAGTCTGATATAAGGTTCAAGGAAATAGAGAAGGTTAGCATAGCTGCTCAAAAAATAGAGATATTGATCAAGAGAATAGCTTCTAGGGAAGCAAAAAGAATGGGAAGTAATGCGGAGAAAACTGAGAAAGGAATTGGTGACACATTACCTCAAATTAAACTCACCTTTCCTAAGTTTGAGGAGAAATCAGGAGTTTCAGAATGGATACAAGATTGTGAGCAGTATTTTTCTGTTTTTGGAGTGGGAGAAACCAAAAGAGTAGCAGTGGCTGGAATGCACTTGCAAGGCTCAGCTACGAAATGGTTTCAGACTTATACAGTTGGAAAATCAAGTACGGAGTGGACTGAATTTTGCAAGCACCTTACAGCTGGTTTGGATTCAGAGAACAAGAATTGATTTATGAGAAGTTTAAGCTCCTACAACAGACATTTACAGTGGAATCATACTTTGATCACTTTGAGAGGTGTCAAGAGCAATTGAAAGGAAAGATGTCGGAATTGACTGAAAGGTATTTTGTGGAGTGCTTTGTTGGGGGTTTACAAGAAAAAATCAAGGAAACATTGAAACTTTTGGCACCTACTACTGTGGAACAAGCTTACAGGCAAGCTAAGAAATATGAAACTTCTGAAGGAGCGTCCAAGAAGATCAACAGGGAAGTCATACTGGCTGAAGGTTCTGGAGAGAACCCAAAACCTGCCAAATTGGCCAACATTCAAGAAGTTCCTAGTCCTAACCCTTCAACAACAGAAGTGATCAAGATGACAGATCAATCAATGAAGGTTATTGTCCTTATTGTAAGGATAAAAATGGGCTGAATCACCAATGCATTAAACCTTGTTATTTCATGATCCAGGAGGGAAGGGAAGATGAGATGAAGCAGCCAGAGACTACCAATAAAAAGTTAAAAGCACCCCTGGGAAAGTCTGTGGAGACAGGGTGTAAGGAAGATAAAGAACAGATGGTAGTGTCTATACATGCTATAGAAGGGTTCCATAACAATAAGACAATAACACTAACAGGAAAAAAGAGGGGTAAACAATCATTCTCAATATTGATTGATGGAGGCAGTACACATAGCTTTCTGGATGAACATACTGCAAGCAAATTAAAGTGTGAACTGGTTAAAAAAAACCAGCTATGAAGGTAAAGGTACAGGTAGCTAATTGGAACCAGTTATTGAGTCAGTATGAGTGTGGTAATTTTACGTGGAAGGTGGGAGAACATGAGTTCTCATTTCCGGTCAGAACCTTGCCAATGGGAGGCTATGTTTAGTTTTAGGAGTGGATTGGCTGGGTTCTCTAGGGCTTGTTACTTTTAATTATAAAAAACTTACTCTGTTGATAAAGTTACAGGGGAATTCTCAGCCAGTTAAGCCAAGAATTCAACAAATGACAGCCACGGCCTTTGTTAGAAGCTGCCAAAGGCAAGACCATGGATTTTTATACCTGGTAAATGAGATAGGGCAGCCACCAGGAAATGTAAGCTCTATAGAAGAATCACAGGCTGACAATGGATGCAATAAGGAGTTACAGGAACTGTTAGCTGAATATGAGGATCTATTCAAGCCCCCAAGTGGGCTACCTCCTCACAGGCAGATAGAACATAGCATTGAACTGAAAGAAGGCTCTCAACTTTTTTCTATCAGGCCCTACAGAAACTCATATAATCAAAAAAATGAAATTGAGAAGCTGGTTTCTGAAATGCTGGAATCTGGGGTAATTAGGCCTAGTTCTCCTTTTGCCTCTCCTATCTTGTTGGTTAAGAAAAAAGAAGGAACTTGGAGCTGAATTCACTAACAATCAGGAATAAATTCCCTATTCCTCTAATTGATGAACTCCTGGATGAATTAAGTGGATCTAAATTCTTTACAAAATTAGATCTAAGAGCAGGCTATCACCAAGTAAGAATGAAGGAGGGAGATATAGAAAAGACTGCATTTAGGACTCATTTTGGGACACTATGAGTTCACAATCATGCCTTTTGGGCTGACAAATGCTCCTGCAACTTTTCAACATTTGATGAATCAGGTTTTTGCACCATATTTGAGGAAATTTACATTGGTGTTCTTTGATGATATCCTGATTTACTCCAGGAATGCAAAGGAACACATTCAACAGCTAAGGCATGTGTTTACGTTGATGAGGGAACATCAATTGTTTGCTAAGCAATCTAAATGTGAGTTTATGAAAACTCAAGTGACCTATCTTGGTCATGTCATTAACCAAGAGGGAGTATCTGTGGACAAGGGTAAGATTGAGGATATGCTTTCTTGGCCTGTTCCTCATAACATCAAAGCTCTCAGAGGATTCTTGGGTTTAAGTGGATATTACAGGAAGTTTGTTAGAAATTATGGGCTGATTGCTAAGCCTCTGACCAATTTATTACAAAAGGACCACTTTGTGTGGTCTGCAGAAGCAACAGGTGCTATCAATGCTCTCAAAGAACCCATGACTAGCAATCCTGTACTCAGATTACCATATTAATCCAAGGAATTCACTGTAGTAACAGATGCTTCTAACTCTGGGATAGGTGCTGTATTAACTCAGGAGGGTCATCCTGTGGCTTACTTTAGTAAAGCTCTTGGTCCTAGAGGTCAAGCTATGTCTACCTATGAAAAGGAGCTAATGGCAGTTGTTACAGCTGTAAAAAAATGGGCTTCTTATCTCATGGATAAGCACTTTCTGATCAAAACAGATCATTGGGCTCTGAAATATCTCACAGAACAGAAAGTTAGCAATCTATTGCAACAAAAATGGATAAGTAAACTGTTGGGGTATCATTATACCATCATTTGGCTGATGCTCTCAGCAGGGCACACAAAGAACAACAGCCAGTCAAGAATCAGGTGTTGTAGTCTGAAATTACTATTCTTGAGGACAAGAATGCTGCTAAGGGGGAAAGAATGTCAGGATGATAGATTGTAAACCAGTAGTATAGCAGTATAAAAGATTAGTAGTATTAGTAAGGGTAGAAAGGACATTCTATCATGTGCGGTTAGTGTGCAAGCTATGACTACTACATAAAATAAGATGTAACTCTTCATTTGGGATATGAATGATAATATGGAAAAGGCATTTGCCACCATCTCCTTCTCTCTCTATAACTGAATTTCTCTCTCTCTCTAAACCTATCTTCTTTCTCAAGTCTCACTACTATCTCTCTGATCTCCTTCTCTATCTAAACTCTACATTTCTGCTCTCATTTCACATTATCTAGCTGCTGTACTACTCTATTAATCAGAAAACACCAAAAATAGTAAGAAACTAGGTCAGGAACTTACTAATTCCTGACAGAAATATAGGAAATTGACATGATTTGAACATGTTTTTCATTTTTCTAATTTTTAAAAATGGGTGGCATTGGAACATAATTTCTCACTTTTTAAAAATTTTCTATGAAAATGAAAATTCAAAAAAGTATAGAAAATTTGATAAAGTAAAAATGCAAAAATTTTCTTGAAGTAAACAACCCCTAAGTGTTTAATTTAGAAATATAGATAAAATTTCTAAAATAATTACATTTTTAATAAATGACAAGAAAAATGTACTAATATAAATAATTAAAATGTTTGGTAATAATATATTATTTGAAATATATATAAATTTTATCCATGCGGAGTCTGTATTTTTAAGAGGATACTTTGGCAGTGCACTACCAATACCAATATTTTTTTCCTGCTAAACACATGAGTGTGATATCTTCAAATACTACTACTTGTTGATATATCTTAATTATGGCTTTGAATCTAAGTATGTAAAAAACATTCAAGTTTCAACTATATCCAGTCACCTAGCATACAAAGAGAGTACTTGTGAACTGTGATGTAGTCACTTGATAATTCCTTTGCAAATTTATCCTTGTCGCTGAAAGTAATAAATTTTTTTATAGTATGTAAGCTTTTACTGTATACTAACATAATAGTTCCAATTTAC
Source organism: Apium graveolens (assembly GCF_009905375.1). Lineage (NCBI taxonomy): Eukaryota > Viridiplantae > Streptophyta > Magnoliopsida > Apiales > Apiaceae > Apium > Apium graveolens. The sequence goes on from NC_133648.1 coordinate 115,306,760, forward strand.
AAACAAATATCATATGCTGAAGCAAGCTTGTAATATTTCCAAGTAAATACCCAATAAGCTTGTAAATCAGAATCTACCTTTCAAAAAACTATTTACAAACTGAAGAAAATTATTGTTTTGGTTTTGGGCTGTAAATGCGAGAACTCGGATTTAAAAAGAACATATCTCATTTTGAAATTATAACTATCCAATTCTTGGTATTTTATGCTGAGCTCTAGTGCAGCCGAAGTTTGACATTAGACACGCCATATAAATAAAAGAAAAAATTTAAATAAATTACCTTCACTGAAGAGCCCTGAAGATCAGATGCCTGCTTCATGCATGATGACTTAGAGATGCCCTCAATGAAACTTGGACCCCTGTTGGAGGTTGTGGCCTTTACTGAACTAGGAGAAACATCAGTCATTGGGATATCCTGGTCAGAGGAGCTGTTTGGACTATTTTCCTTTGTAGAAACTCTTTCAGCAATATGTTCCAATGCAGACGAAATATTTTCTAGGAGCCAATCATGAACTTGTGGTGCAGGAACAGGTACAGCAGGCATGTCAGGATCCGAATTAGCAAAAAATGGAGCATTCTGACTCAATGGAATTCTCCCTGATCCCTTTTCACCGAAATAAATCAAATATCCAAGGTGCTCGAAATTTTCCATTGTTAACACCTGGCAAACATAGTGCGATGGACCAGTGTCAAAACTAAAGATTAGTTTTCTGTATTTTCTGCTAATTGTTTGCCAAAGGTCTAATACTTCCATTTATACCATGATAAAATTTTACCTAACAATAACATATGCCCCATAATTAATTTTGCTTTTCTTAGTAAAGTAAGTATAGAGCTGACGAAAGACAATTGTTAATGGAATTACATATCAAATGTTTTCTTTCAAATAAACTTGAAATTAGCAAGTAGCGTGCACCTTAATCATCGAATTCGAAGGATCATATATATGAACTGAACTGAGGAAAGTGTACAATAATGCATGTGCTAGATAAGAAGTTGACAAACCAAAGAATCCTCGCCTTCCACTTGTGTAATGTCAGACATAAGGGACACAATGTTGCCCAGATGTTTTTGTAAATATAATAGCTGATGAGCCTCTACATCTGCTTGAGATGGCATAAATCTACGACTGTTACTGCGTACAAGCTGCGATGAGGAAAACATGAAGCTTATGATGAGTACATCCATGTGCCATAAACACTTAACAAAAAATTAAGCTCTTTTTTCTCATAAAAAAGATCAACACTTTTCGGTAGTGGAGGACATTGCATGTACAATTACAAATTTTAAAGACAAAATAACCAATTTAAAAGCCCACGAACCAACGGATGTATAATATAAAACATAAGGGGGAGTTTGGTTCATGGTTAACGAACCCCGTTCGCGGGAATCGGAACCTCAATCCCATGTGTTAGTATTTAAGTTAGCAATTTGGTTGTTTGGAATAGGAACCTTATTCCATTAGGTGGGTACATCATTATTCCCTTCGTATCCCTTGGGAATCCATACCATTCCCATTCCCATACCCAATTCTCATACCCGTCAACGTTCAAAATGCCCCTTAAACCAAAGAAAAATGGCCCCCATAGTTCACAACAGAAATGAGGATTTTACTAAGCTAGCAAAGATTTGTGCTTTATCATTGCCCATGTCGAACAGCAGCAAAATATATATAATAAACCCTTGTTTGTTGTGTCATAAAAAACACAGGAACATAGTAAAAGACAATATAAGAACGCTTCTCAGTTTCAAAGAGAAATACAATTCGCAGCCGGCCATCATACATAGTGCACACCACTCTGATGTCATCAATATGCATCACAACAAAATGCAAGAAACCACATAAGTTAATTACCTTATAAACAAAACTCACATCATGCTAACAACAAGATGTCTTAAATTGTACATAATCCATAATCCAAGAAAAATAGTAACAAAAACGGTGAATCAACAACTATTCCAAAGTAGCCTCACCACTTTATTTTACTTTCATAAACAAACTAGAAAGACTACAAAATAATAACCAACATAATGTACTGTACAATATGTATCCTTGCAAGTCAATTGTAGGTGCATATTGCTAAAGCCGACTTTCAATTCGTCTGTTTTCAATAAATGCAACTCCACCACTATAGCGCAACTACAAAACTACATTCATTACACAAATTCGACACAGATAACAACCAATTCGATAACGGGATTACTGAATTAACAACGATTAACAAAAATTAACTACGCGTAATTAAAAGTGAGACCTGTAACGGAGAAAGAGCGGACAAAAATCCATCAAACGCGGACGTGGAAGGCCAGACATCAGCAACAGAAGCTGAATCCTTGTGTCCACGTGGCAACAACCGTTTATACGACTGAACATATAGAAACAAAATCAAATCATACACATCAACGCCAACATTCTCGACCTCATCGGGTTTCGCATTGACAAGCGGATCGGAATCTTGGAAAAGCACGGCGGCAATTGTGTCGATGACGAGCCTGGCTTCGGCGAGGGAGATCTGAAGCGTGTCGGAAATCGCGGCCGAGTTGACTCGGCGATTGATGGAGAGGAGTTTGAGTTTGTGAGAAGCTAGGGTTTGAAGAGCGTCGGTGAAGATGAGTTTGGGGATTGGGATTAGGCCGTGTTCGAAAGGCTCACGGCGAGGGTGTATGTATGTTTGTTGTGGTGGTGGTGGTGGTGTCGAGGTTGAGGGTGGTTCGAGTGAGTCTGGCTCGGTGGTCATGATGGTGAATTATAGAGATTGAGAGGGAGAGGGAGAGATCTTTGTTTTGTACGGAGGGAGAGAGAGAGATTGTTGTGATAACGAATTGGTGTGTGAGAGGATGGGGAGGGAGGATACTATGTGGTGGAGGTACATGGAGTGAGTTGATTTGTTGGGCTTTGCTTTGTTGGAATGATCTTTTGGTTGTTTGTTGTTCTTCTGGGTTGGGCTTTGCTTTGTTAGAAGGGTGGGCGTTCATTGTTTCCTAATTTTCGGGTTTTCTGTGCTCTTGTTTGTTACTCTGCCTTGCCCTTTTTTTAACTACATTTACATATGTTCTCAACCTTTTTTCTTTTCCGAAATCTGTAAAACCATCTATTTGAACATTTGTGGCTAGGTAAAGAACGATTTTGTTCAAAAGCAAGTGCACATAATAAGTAATAATTTTTTTATATGTGTTCAAAGACAAGTGTGCATAATAAGTGTTGGGAATATGTTGTGAACTTGATGATAAATTGAACAAAACACCTTAGTAGATTTTAACTTAGTGTTTTTGTAGCTCTCGACGGATGTATAAATATAGTCCCGACGGATGAACTTTATAGTTCCGACGGATGGCAATTTGACATTTATCGAGAGTGTAGCTTATGTAATAATAAGTCTTGTAGCACATTTCTACAAACAACAATGTATTAGTTGAGTAGACACTGTAGGATTCTTTAAGTCATGTTGACTACTAGATTGATATGCAGAATAGGTTGGCTAATTGTAAATATAAGATGTCTTGTAATTCTGCATAAGTGAAATAGAATCAAGTGACAGAAAGACTCCCGACGGATGATCTACAAATTCTCCCGACAGATAATCAACAAGGCTCCCGACGGATGATTAACACAGTCCCGACGGATAATAATATTCAAAATAGCATTTTACAGTGACAACACAGTCACATGCGTCGGGTGTTTGCAAATGGAATGTGGCAGCCTAATTATAGGATTTAGAGAACAAAGAATCATTATCATTTCCATGCAATAAAGACAATTAACCATCACTTCATCACATAATTTATAATTATACCACAAAATCATACCTTATTCACTTAATTACGTCGCGAAATTCTCAGTCATTACAATCTACCCCCCTTAAAGGGATTCTGTCCCCAGAATCTAGTCTAAGCAAATAGACGGGGATACTTTTGTTGCATTTTGCTTTCTAATTCCCAAGTTGACTCTTCCACTAATGGATTTCTTCACAACACTCTAACTAGAGGTACAACTTTATTTCTAAGTGTCCTCTTTTTCCGATCTAGGATTCGAACTGGTTATTCCACATAAGACAAGTCTGGTCGGATTTCCACTGGTTCCAATTCGATCACATGGCTTGCATCAGCATTATACTTCTTTAGAAGAGAAGCGTAAAACACGTTATGAAGATGTTGCATTCACGGAGGTAGCGCTAATTCATAAGCCACCTTTCCAACTTATCGCAGTACTTCGAATGGTCCAATAAACCGAGGATTAAACTTCCCTTTCTTTCCAAATCTGGTTAAACCTTTCCAAGGAGATATCTTTAACAAGACTTTATCTCCAGGTTCGAATTGCATATCTTTTCGTTCTCGATTCACGTACTTCATTTGTCGATCTTGAGCAGCAATTAACCTTTTTCGAATCATTTCCACTTTTTCTTTCGTTTGTTGAACTAGCTCTGGGCCAATTAATTTGCGCTCACCAACTTCGTCCCAATATATAGGGGATTTGCACTTTCTTCCATACAATGCTTCATAAGGCGGCATGCCAATACTTGCGTGATAACTGTTGTTGTAGGAAAACTCAATCAATGGCAAATGATCCTCCCAATTTCCTTTGAAATCTATTGCACAGGTTCGCAACATATCCTCGATCGTCTGTATTGTCCTTTCACTTTGTCCATCAGTTTGCGGATGATATGCCGTACTCATTTTCATCTTAGTTCCCAAATGATCATGAAATTTTCGCCAAAATCTTGAGTTAAACCTCGGGTCTCTATCAGACAAGATTGATACTGGAACTCTGTGATGCGTCACAATCTTGTCCAGATACAATTTGACCAACTTTTCTAACAAAAACCTTTCATTTATCGGCAAGAAATGTGCTTATTTTGTCAATCGATCGATTACTACCCAAATCGCATCATGGTTAGACTTGGTCTTTGGTAATCCTACCACGAAATCCATCGCAATATGTTCCCATTTCCACTCTGGTATGACCTGTAGTTGAAGCAATCCACTTGGTCTCTGATGTTCCGCTTTTACTCTTTGACACGTATAACACTTATCCATTCCGTGATTTCTTTTTTCATGTTTGGCCACCAATAACTCTCTTTTAAATCCTTGTACATTTTCGTACTTCCAGGGTGAATTGAAAATCTTGAGTTATGCGCTTCATGCAAAATCTCTCGCTTTAGCTCCACAACATTAGGTATCTAAATACGTGAGTTAACACGATATATTCCTTTTTCATCCTTTTGAGCTTTGATTTCCTCGCCTGACAACTTATCTTTCTCACGGTTCATCACTTGCTCTTGATAACATCGAATCTTTTCCAAAATTTCAGGTTGAAATGACATCACAAACATTTCTTCACCTCCAAATTCTGGGGTCTGCACTTCTATTTCCATCCTTTCAAAATCCTTGATCAATTCCTACGACGAAGTTAACATATTCAATCTTTCCTTGCGACTTAAAGCATCTACTACCACATTTGCCTTTCCAGGATGAATTTATTGCACAGTCATAATCTTTGATCAATTCTAACCATCTTCTTTGCCTCATATTCAATTCCGTTTGAGTGAAAATATACTTTAAACTCTTATGATCTGTAAAGATCTTGCACTTTTCCCCGTACAAATAATGCCTCCAAATTTTAAGGGCAAACACAATTGCTACCAATTCCAAATCATGCGTGGGATACTTCTGTTCATGCGGCTTTAGTTACCTTGACGCATATGTTATTACCTTCTCGTGTTGCATTAACACACATCCAAGTCCTTTATACGAAGCATCACTAAAGATCATAAATTCTCCTTTTTCATCTGGTAACACCAACACTGGGGCGGTTACCAATCTCTTCTTCAATTCTTGAAAACTTTTATTGCATCTATCCGTCCACACTAACTTTTCATTCTTCCTTGTCAATTTAGTTAATGGAACAACAATCTTAGAGAAATCTTGCACAAACCTTCTATAGTATCTGGCTAATCCCAAAAAACTTCTGACTTCTGTAGGAGTCTTTGGTCTTTCCCATTTCATCACAGCTTCTATCTTGGCTAGATCTACTTTGATTCCTTCTTTATTGACTACATGTCCAAGAAATTATACTTCCTTTAGCCAAAACTCGCACTTCGGAAACTTGGCATATAACCTTTCTTTTCTCAAAATTTCCAAGGAAATCCTCAAATGGTCCTTAAGATCTTCTTCCGTCTTGGAATAAATTAATATATCATCAATAAACACTATAACGAACTTATCCAAATATTGCTTGAACACTCTGTTTATAAGATCCATAAATACGGCTGAAGCGTTTGTCAAACCAAACGCCATTACCAAAAACTCGTAGTGTCCATATCTCATTCGAAAAGTCGTCTTGGGTATATCTTCTGCTTTAATCTTTAGCTGATGATACTCAGATCTTAAATCAATCTTAGAATAAATACATAGCTCCTTTTAACTGATCAAACAAGTCATCGATTCGCGGTAGAGGGTACTTGTTCTTAATCGTCAACTTATTCAATTCGCGATAATCAATGCACAATATCATACTTCCATCTTTCTTCTTCATAAATAACACCGGTGCACCCCACGGGGATACACTTGGGCGTATAACTCCTTTATCCAACAATTCTTGCAAATGCGCTGCTAATTCCTTCATCTCGACTGGCGCCATTCGATAGGGAGCTTTCGATACTGGTTCCGTTCCAGGAGCCAAATCAATCGTAAACTCGATCTCTCTATCTGGAGGTAGTCCAGGTAATTCATCTGGAAATACATCAGGAAAATCTCTTACTACCGGAATATCTTCAATCCTCACGGATTCTTTCTCCACGTCCTTAACATGAGCCAAATAAACTGAATGGTTTTTAGCACATAAACGCAGCGAAAACGTAAATTTAATCTTAAAAAAAATCGAAACCCTCCGCAGGATCCATGCAAAAAAATAATATTTAATTCGTAGTTCAGTGTGTTTACCTTAAGAAGCTTTACGTTAATGGAAAGATGAAGGTCTTTAATAGCGATCCAAGAACGATGAACGGAGATCCTTAGCAGCTGTCCTCAAGTGTGAAGCACTCCACCGGTATCCACCAAGAAAACGATGTAATGAAGGAGGAGGAGGTGGAGAGAATTAGGGTTTTGTAAATCTTTTGGTTGAGGCAAAAATAGGATTTATAATAGTATATTTATAGGCAAAAATTATAGCTGAAAATTTTCCCATAAAATACTATTATTATTAACCATTTATTATTCTCACTAATAATTAAAACACCTTTTAATTATTAATCCTTTTTCTAAACTGTTTAGAAATAATTTTCTCACTTGATTTAATTTCCAAAAATTAAATTCTTTAATTAATAATATTAAGAACCTTTTCTTAATTAATTTATAATTAATTAAATCTCATTTAATCAATTATTAAATTTGCCAATTAATTATTTATTTCATAAATAAATAATTATCAGCCATTATTAATTAATTCCTCCACCATTAAATCATTCTCTTTTATGGTGTGACCCTATAGGTTCAATATTAAGCCGGTAGTAGAAATAAATAATAATAAAACTATTTTATAATTATTTATATAAATTCTCTAATTCATTAAATATGATTAATTAATCATATTTATTCTACATCGTGAGGGATACTTCTCAGCATATCGCGACTATCCGGATAATACGAATTCACTGCTTAGAATACCAAGAACCTATTCAGTGAGTAGTTACCGTACAATTAATTCCTTCTACCCTGCAATGTCACGATTAAATACAAGGCATGGAACTTGTGTCAAGCCTATCTTATTTAATCACTTGCTTTCCCATTCACTATGCTTAGTTCTATTTAATGTAAATTAGAAACTCATTTCTAATTTCATTCATTCTGGCCAGAGATTCCTGAACTAACATAAGTGGATCAACATTGAACATTATCTTCCTACACTGGAAGGGGTAGATCCTTTATTGATCATACACTATCTTCGTGTACAAATTCCTATACCCAGTAGAGCCCTTATAATTGTCCCTTGAGACTAAGAACTAAACCAAAGCATAGTTCAGTGTACACAAGATGACTATGATGATCTCAAGTCTAAGGATACTTGTACAACTATCACTATGTGAACAACTGCTGACACGTGAGTGAACTCCATCAGTTGTTCAGTTGTGTGAGTCATGTTCAGTGAACTTATTCTATAATAAGCACCTACATACTAGCTATAGTGTCACCACACAAATGTCTATGAGAACAAACATCCTTCATAATGAAGCAAGTATAGTATGTACCGATTTTTGCTAATTATTAATTACCAGTTAGTAATCCTACGATCAGGAACTATTTAAGTTGAGTTATCATCTTTTAGGTCTCATTATTATGATCTCATCACAATCCATAAAAAGCTTTACTCTAAACTGTGGTATATCTTATTTAAACATTTAAATAGATAGAGCCCGCAATAAAAACAAAACAAGCCTTTTATTAATATCAATGAAATCAAAACAAATTACATAAAAGTTATTCCTAAATCCTCATACACTCTTGCATGCAAGTACCAAACCACACATGGAAGTGAATCAAAGCTTAAATATGTGACAAGGATGGAGTTTTATGGATGATTTTTAAGAAATGGAATGGAAAAGAGATGTTATACCGAGAGAAAAGTAGAGAGAGAGAGAGAGCTTCGAGTGAGAGAGAAAAAGAGAGAGAAATAAGAGAATGTGAGAGATGAGAGAGTGGCTGGGGTGAAGAAATGAAATAGGGGGAGGGAAGGGAGTACTTATAGTGACTTGAAAGGGTAGTGTGATCATTGTACCACACTTTTATATTTCTTTTTCTTTTCTCCCTTATTTTCAATTCAAAAACGAATTTAATCACGAAATGGATCTCTCAGAAAAGATGAGAATGAAACAAATAATAATTGTAGAATGTAGATCTCGAAATTAGCTTTTCGGCCATATTTTCGGAATAATTTTTTAGCGAATGGTTGATTATATACGGATTTTACAAGATTATGCTGAAAATATCATTTTAATTCCATAAAATCTTTTTAAAATGCACCGATCATGAAATAAATCCGTCTATTATTTTTAGAAAGTCTCTAGGACTATTTCGGAGGTAATAAAACAAATTTCATGCCTCGACCTTATTCGAGTAATTTTATAAAAATGCATAAAGGTCCAATAATCCTTATTTTAAATCAAATAATTCCCTTAAATCCGTTTAAAAATTTAACAGATCACGTAGTCATGCATACAGACAAGAAAGCACATATATTCACACATCACAACTCATATCTGATCATAAAATTTCCCTTTTTATCATTATTCCTCTTTTCGCGTATCGGGCCACGTTCTGCCTGATGGCCCGACGTTCAGCGTTTCAATTACGCTTCACAATCGATTATCTTTACCAACCGACACGTTACTAGAACGCAATACTTACTTAAACATTCCATTTCACATTAACACATGCATTTCACATTTAAACATTTTAATCCCTTTTTAAGACGGGTTATGTTCTACCTGACGGCCCGATAACACAACTTAACCCCTAAGGTGACTCTTTAAATTGGAACGCATCTAACTACGCTTCCAGATACTAATATACAATAAAGAAAATTAACCATCATTTAATCACATAATTTATAATTATACCACAAAATCATACTTTATTCACTTAATTACGTCACGAAATTCCCAATCGTTACAAGATTGGTGAGGGATAGGGTGAAAATCAAAGAAACCCTAAGAATAAGGATGGAGAGGTGAGTGTACCCAAACCTAGCCACACCACAGTTTCCCAACAAACTGTGGTGCTTAATAAGGAAATTATCACATCTCTAGTTTCATCTTCCCAAAATGATGCTACTATTGAAACAAGCTCCCAACCAGGAGTACATGCCAAAAGGGTCAGGGACACAGATTCACCCCAAACTTATACAAGAAAGGAAAAATCTAGAAAACTTGGGGATGCACAGTGATCACATATAACGACTCGTATATTTTTGTAATATTTAAATATGTGTGTTGTGCTTATGTGTGTGTGAGTGTGTGTGATCAATGTGTGTGTGTTGTGGTGGGGGCGCGGTGACGCGCGTGTGTGATATTCTGTGCGGTTGTTTTGCTGTGGTTCTTGATTTTTGGTTTGAACTATTTTAATTATTTATTTTCTGCAGGAATTATATTGAGTAATATTCATGATAATATTCATTCGCGCGGGAAGTACTTTCGGTTAATCCGCGAAATTTATTCGGACAACCGAACCTTTTTGGGCACCAATAAAATTTTGCCGCCGTCCGCGATAAATTTTTATGAGTGGACAGTGGACAGTGATGACTTGTATCTGGATCCTAAATATTTTAAATATTTTAAATAAAACGATTCGTATAAATTATTTTCGGAATGTAAATAACTTTTCGCGTGACGAGTCATAGTGGATTATAAATTATGAATTTGATTTGTTGGGAATTAACGTCGATTGATGGTTCGACAGGTAGGTCTTTAAATAGAGGAGTCGCTGTCCAAATTTTATGAAAATTACTTTTTAATACGAATCGAGTATATATATCTAAATAAATATAAATCAAACCCTAATTGTTACGTGTATTATTACGTGTATAATATTATACAAATATGTACGAGTCGGGAATCATTATCGTTGGGTAATTATCTAGAAAGGATATATCAAGAATAACTGGTCGTCTAACCTAGGTCGTTTCGATTCTGTAGGTTCAACTCGAAGGACCCAGTAGTTAAAGTCGGTTTAGAGTCAAGCCATTGTTAGTGTAAAGCTTCGCAAGGTAGGTACTCCTGAATAAATCTTTTACAGTTCAGTATATATGAATAATTGTTGATTTAAATTATGTAATGGAACAGAATGTTTAAGTTACGTATCCCTCGTGTTTAAATATGTTTTATTAACTTACTTTTTGGGGGGAAAAGTGACTTCTGAAAATGCCTAACTCTAGATTGTAATTAAAACTGGACAGATTTTGGAAAGTGTGTTGTGGTATAACTGTAAGTCATATGTCATAGGCCTATTTGTATATTCGAGGATTCAACTCAACTCAAATAAGAATGTAATAAGTAAATAGTGGATCTACCGTCAAAGAGATCTCACAGAGTAACATCTGTCAAAGGATTATGAAACAAGGTTCATCTACAGACTTGAGGAATTTATTCACTGGAAGAAGTTCAAGAAATTGATCATGCCTCGGTGATATAAATCAAGATTGTGGATTTAATCAAGTGACAGAGATCTCGTCAGAGTATCATTAATTACAAGGATTTAATCTGAAGAAAATCAGAGTGTCAAAGTCAAGATATGAAGAAACATCACGGAAGTTAGTCACTCATGAACCAGACAGTACATCGAGTGTCAACATTGAAGTGGTGGAATTGATTCATAATTTCACTGATTTTCAGAAGATATTCAGAAGATTGGTTGCTGCTCAGGATTAGTATTAATTCTCTATTAATTAATTAAGTCATATAATTTAATTAAGAAAATAAATTATATCTGCAAAGATTAATTTATTGATTAATTAATTCAGAATTAATATTAAGGACTTTCAGGATTTTAATTGGTTTAAAATCTATTTAAATTCAAACAAGACAAACTGATTGTATTAGTATGACAATCGGTATGACAATAAATAGTCATACCGAAAGTCATGCTAATTCATTTAATTGTCTTGTTAGAATTATTATTAGATTAAACATCTGTTATTAATTTCAGCAAGACAATCTGGTTGTACTAATATGACAATCGATATGACAATCAATAGTCATACCGAAAGTCCTGCCAGTACAGTTGATTGTCCTACCGAAAGTCTTGCTGAGCTAAAAGGAATTGTCATGCCAGTTCTTTTGTGTTCGGCTGTTTGTTTTAAAAAGAAGCAGAAGACCAATTCAATTGAACAATAAAACAGAAAAGAAGTCAAGAACATACAGAGAGAAAAAGCAGCCAAATATTTCATCTTATCTGCTAATTCAAGATCACAATTTCTAGTTTGTAATGTTAAATCCAATCAACTAGAAATCATTCTCTTGTTCTTGTGTAACAATCTAGCGGATCAAAATCCCTAGATTTTAATCTCAAATTGCGTTTAGCATTCAAATCTTTTTATTACAAATATAGAAAAAGTTCATGTCGAATTTATTCTAGATTTGTGATAATTAATTTGAGATTAATTCCTTGTAATCGATACAGTTGTTGTAACACCTTTCAAGTTTAATAATATTTTTATTTAACTTGAATTTTGTCTCACATTTTTTATTACGCATTTAATTCGATTATTCGGTACTGTTTGTATTCAACCCCCCATTCTACAAACACATTGGGACCTAACAATTGGTATCAGAGCCTTCTGATTAACGAACAAATCAAGATCCTAGACTTTTGTGATTTTTCAACTCCTTGAATTTTTATTCATTCAAAAATTCATAATGACTTCACAAAAAGTTGGAACCGTTAAAATTCCACAATTTGATAACGAGAATTATATTATGTGGAAGAAGAATATGCTCTTATTTTTACAAGTGGCAAATCCCAAATATTCAAACTTGTTACATAAGGGGATAAGAACTCCGATGGTTATTGAATCGGAGGTGATAGTAGATGATGTTGTGATCACCAAAGCTAGAACCTATCCTAAAGATCCTGAGGATTTTTCTCCTGCTGAAAAAGATGAAACCTCCTTGGATGCCAGCCTTCAATTAATATTAATTGATTCCCTTGATCCCTTGATGAACAGACATGTGATGAACTGTAAAAATTCCAAACACATGTGGGAAACTATTGAGGTGATTAATGAAGGCACAGAGGAAGTTAGGGAGAACAAGTTGGAGATCCTAACCTCTGAGTATGAATATTTTAAATCAAATCCAGGAGAAGGAATTACTGTAGTGTTTGAGAGGTACAATGCGTTGATCAACAACCTGAATATAAATGGGAAATATTATTCAATCAGGGAGGTCAACAAAAAAGTTCCTTTTAACACTGCCAACTCATCTTGAACATAGAATCACTGCCATTAGAGAAGCTAGAGATCTGAGTGAGATTTCTTTCGACAGGCTCTATGGAGTGTTAAAAACCTATGAGTTGGAGCAGATTCAACAGAAGGAAGTCTACGGGAAGGATAGAATGGTCAGCACATCTACTGCACTTGTAGCTAAAGGTCAACAACAACAGCAATCTCAACAATTGGAGAGAATGGTACAGTGTTCCAAGGCTGAGGAAAATATGTTAGTAGCAGAATATGATCCTCCTACTACAAATCAATCAAGTGATGATTTTTATTCCTTGGAAGAGCTGGAGCAATTGGAAGACGAGTCAATGGCCCAAATTGTCAAGAGATTCTCCCATGTCAGATTCAAGAGGAATCCCAAGCTTAAGTACAAGTCCAACTACAACAAATTCCAGAAAGGTGGATCTTCATCCTCTAACACCAGCAGTGGTGGATACAAAACAGGGATGGTTGATCGGAGCACCATTAGATGCTATAACTGCAATGAGTTGGGACACTTTGCCACAGAATGTAGGAAGCCAAAGCAAGTAAGAAAGAACTCTGAAAGGGCTTATCTAGCAAAGGGAAGAAGCTGGGATGATACTGACAGTGAAGATGAAGATGAAGGAAATCTTGCTCTTATGGCTATTGATGGAAAAGCTTCATCGTCAAGAATAGAGGTAAAACTTACTGATGCTAAAATGGTTTATCATCTAAGAGGTAACTTAGATTGTGCACGTCGTGATAATGAACTGTTAAGTTTACAGATCACAGACCTTGAGAAAGAGGTCAATGAATTAAGACTTGTGCACATTAATCAAGACAAATTAAAAGAACAAGTATCTTTTCTAGAGAATAGAGTTGACTGTTATAGAAAACTCGAAACTATTCTCAAAGACAAGATCACCGGTCTTGAGACTAAGGTTAGAGCCTACTTCAATTCTTGTTCGAAGGCTAAAGAATTCTACAGTAAGCAATCTGTTAATCAAACATCTGGAATAGGTTATGATTACAATGTTGTTATTGGAGAATTAGGCATAAACTCCCCTCCTCGTGTCTGTGCTAAAGGGAGGGAAGTACCACATGTGCTTAAGGGTGTTGATGAACCCCTCTATAAACCATCAATTGCTGAACCATTTGATGCGACCTCTTATGTTATTCAAGAAGAAATACGTGCTGAAGATCTTGCTTATGAGAAGGTTGTTTCCAAGTCAAGTGTGTCGAAAGTTCCAGTCAAAGTTGTGAAAGCAACTGAGACTAACTCAGACACGCATGAGTTGGATAACAAAAATGCCATGTCTACAATGCATAAATTGCCTGCTGTTAATCACTCTCATAAAGCATGTGGTGTTTCTAATTGTATGTCTTGTGCTTTTAATATGATGTATGCTTATTTTAATGGTAAGCATGTTTCTAATGATAAGATTACTCCTCGTCAGCATGTGAATAACAAGAAGCATGATAGGTCTAAGACTGCCAGTCCTTCTAAGGCTAGAAAGGAGACATTTGTGCCTAAGCTTAAACAGAAATTTGTTAAGGCTGTTTACAAGGTCAAATGTTCAGTCATTGAGAAAGTTGAGACAATTAAAATTAAAAATGTTGTTTTGCCTGACAAAGGACAATTCTACAAGTATGTCGGGCCCAACCAAGTTTGGGTTCCGAAGAAGGTCTAATCCATTTGTAGTGCAGGGCATTAAACAGGTATAACCGGTAGTATGGATTCTTGACAGTGGATCATCAAGACATATGACCGGAGATAGAGCCCTGCTATCAAATGTGGTTGAGAAAGCTGGCCCCCTGATTACCTTTGGAGATAACATCAAAGGTTTATCCGAGGGATATGGCTGTTTGCAATCTGGTAATGTTATCTTGAACTTGTAAATAGTTTCTATAGTTTTGCTATATTTATATAAGTTTTTATTTGTATTTTCTGTAATTGTAAATATTATATGATATATGAAATTGTATGTTGATATCTTGTTGATAGATATTTGGTATATTTGTTTTTATTATTATTATTTGTATTGTATTATTATTTTTTTTTATTTTAAATTTTATGCAACATAACAATTAGTATCTAAAGTACTTGACAAGTATCGGTCAATGATATGTTGTCAACATTATGTTGCAGATATTTGTAAGCTTTTGACATGAATGAGAATTACTTAGACTTTACCCTAAGTGATCAATGTTTTATCAAAAACTCATTCATATTGAAAAACAAAATCAAACTTCTTTCTACATTAGTGACTTCTTATTTCATGTAAAATCCTTTGAAATCACTATTGTACATCATTACTCTCAAAAGATTAAATGTATAATTTTCATTCATTATAAATCTTAAATACATTTTATCTCTATAGTGCCATATATTCTGTGTTACAGGTTCAGTCTCCAATGACTTTCTTTCATTGACAGTCATGAGGTTGAAAACCCACAACGTCTATCCCAGACTGTAAAGACAAACACAAAAACAAAACCAACCAACACTCTCTTACCACTAAATGTAGTATGAATGAGCGTGAGGGAGATAGTGCCTTAGTGCACCACATAAGGAAGGTTCTGTAGTCAACCCAGTAGCTCTGTCTTCTACATAGATAAGTAGTATTTAAACCGAGACAACTGCTAGCCCCCATACATCTTCTCAAAAAGATGTAATGGCTGAAAAGGCACAAAAACAGTTACTAGATTCATTCTCTCAACAGGGTGCGTCTATTGAATTTTGCCTGTCGGCCAGGGTATCCGATGTAGTGTCACCACTTCAAATATAAACAATTCTTAATGCACAAGGAGAAGTTATACACACAAAGGATGAGTTGACGGAAACAAGAGTTTCGACCATTTTAAGGTCAGATTCGATTATTCAAGGTTCGTTAGTGGACCAATTGCCTTTATAGGTGTTAGGAGAGGATACTGATCCAAAAGCCATATGTCAGTGGTCAGTGTCTACCTCCCCAGGCTTAAATCCCCTGGATGCATCTACGGATAGTGGATCTGACATAGGTGCAGATCGGCAACTTGTTGACAATGATTCAGATATTACCTGATGAGTCACAAGGAAATGTCTTCACAGACATTAGAAGGAAACTTTGATCTTTATGCTAAATTCGATGGATCATTGTTTACCTTCCCAGAATTCAAATCTGGAACCCTAAAAGGGAAACTAGCAACTTGTAAATTATGACTCAGATTCATCTGACGAGTTTAACAAGGATGGGGATTTGCGAACTCCCATTGCACCACCTATGACCTCCTTAAGGATGACTAAGGTGATTTTCCTTGCAGGTACAGCTGCATTATGGAGCTATGAGAGAAGAGTGATACACTTGTGAGAATGAGTGTAAACACGAGTGGAGAGAAGAGTGAAACACATGTGAGGTACACTAAACAGAATCACACACTCACAGTGAGGAAGAAAGAGAAACTTCTTGTTATTTCTTTTCCAACCAAGTGAAATATGAGAACTCCTTCAGACGACGACATACATTCCTTCTTTAAGGGGGAGATAAAAGCTTAAGTAATAGTTTGGAGGATTCCTCAACTAAGGGGGAGAAATAGCAGAGAGGAAGAAAAAGATCCTACATATGTACACTACACCACACCATTGTTGTTTGTATCTACAGATCCTATTGTACGGGAGAGGTGGTAAACACAAGGTGATTTTCTAGTAAGGGAAGAAGCTGTTTTTAAAAGGAGAGTACCATTGGTTTTTATCTGTGGATCCTATTGTACGGGAGAGGTGGTAAACGAAGGTGATCTTCTTTAATCGGTTGATTCTCATAGGGGGAGAAGCAAGAAAGATATGTGCTTCTCAACAGGAAATGTGGTTGTACAAAAGAAGATGAAACTACTTGAAGATATGTTCAGTCTAGAGGAACATCTATTTGGAATCTGGAAAATGTTAAATGTTATCCAGAACTTTTCTACTATTTACTTTGCATTTCTTTTTATATCTTTTTCTTATTTGATTAGTTGAGTTATCCTCTAGGTATTTGTGTGTTATTGTCTAACAAACAAATAGGGGGAGATTGTAAGTTATATGTCATAGGCCTATTTGTATATTCGAGGATTCAACTCAACTCAAATAAGAATATAATAAGTAAATAGTGGATCTACCGTCAAAGAGATCTCACAGAGTAACATCTGTCAAAGGATTGTGAAACAAGGTTCATCTACAGACTTGAGGAATTTATTCACTGGAAGAAGTTCAAGAAATTGATCATGCCTCGGTGATATAAATCAAGATTTTGGATTTAATCAAGTGACAGAGATCTCGTCAGAGTATCATTAATTACAAGGATTTAATCTGAAGAAAATCAGAGTGTCAAAGTCAAGATATGAAGAAACATCACGGAAGTTAGTCACTCATGAACCAGACAGTACATCGAGTGTCAACATTGAAGTGGTGGAATTGATTCATAATTTCACTGATTTTCAGAAGATATTCAGAAGATTGGTTGCTGCTCAGGATTAGTATTAATTCTCTATTAATTAATTAAGTCATATAATTTAATTAAGAAAATAAATTATATCTGCAAAGATTAATTTAATGATTAATTGAATTAATTGATTAATTAATTCAGAATTAATATTAAGGACTTTCAGGATTTTAATTGGTTTAAAATCTATTTAAATTCAAACAAGACAAACTGATTGTATTAGTATGACAATCGGTATGACAATAAATAGTCATACCGAAAGTCATGCTAATTCATTTAATTGTCTTGTTAGAATTATTATTAGATTAAAAATCTGTTATTAATTTCAGCAAGGCAATCTGGTTGTACTAATATGACAATCGATATGACAATCAATAGTCATACCGAAAGTCCTGCCAGTACAGTTGATTGTCCTACCGAAAGTCTTGCTGAGCTAAAAGGAATTGTCATGCCAGTTCTTTTGTGTTCGGTTTTGTTTTAAAAAGAAGCAGAAGACCAATTCAATTGAACAATAAAACAGAAAAGAAGTCAAGAACATACAGAGAGAAAAAGCAGCCAAATATTTCATCTTATCTGCTAATTCAAGATCACAATTTCTAGTTTGTAATGTTAAATCCAATCAACTAGAAATCATTCTCTTGTTCTTGTGTAACAATCTAGCGGATCAAAATCCCTAGAACTTAATCTCAAATTGCGTTTAGCATTCAAATCTTTTTATTACAAATATAGAAAAAGTTCATGTCGAATTTATTCTAGATTTGTGATAATTAATTTGAGATTAATTCCTTGTAATCGATACAGTTGTTGTAACACCTTTCAAGTTTAATAATATTTTTATTTAACTTGAATTTTGTCTAATATTTTTTATTCCGCATTTAATTCGATTATTCGGTACTGTTTGTATTCAACCCCCCTTCTACAAACACATTGGGACCTAACAATAACTGTTTAAAAGAGATAGGTATAATTGATTTTGGAAACTGGATAAAACGGATTAGATATTGGATGGTTGCGTAAGAGGAAAAATGGCCCAGCGGGTTTGTATAAGTGGCTAAGTCGGTTGCGCGCCCTATTTATATCGTTTATTCCGGCGTGACAGAGACTTAACTAGTCTCTGAGTTCTGGAACAGGTTTGTGGTGGGATGGACTGATCAGCTGTCCCTAGGATTCGTCCAATTATATATCTGATTTTGATTTAGTAGAAGCCGTAACAGAACAGATGATTTATGGTTCCTGTAATGGAACAGTGGTTTTGGAAATGAAAATAGCATGCTAAAATTGGACTCTGGTATTTATGCACAACACACGACTGATGATATTATTTTACAGAGCATGCTAGTTTTGACATCCAGTTTATACCTGTTTTACTTGTTTTCGTATACGAGTTATGATTTATGTTCCTATACTATTTTTTATATACACTGCTTTACTTGTTATTCATATAGTGGTACTGTTGAGCAATTGATTGCTCACCCTTGCAGCTTGTTTTGTATTTATATATTGCAGATATCTAGAAGACCAGTCAGACCATGGCAGAACAGGGTGTCAGCCCCCTCTGATCCCGGCTCCTCTGAGGTAGTTTGTATCAGACCCTGAGGTTTGATGAGTTGCTGTAATAAGTTAGAGTGTCGGGTTGTGGAATAAGTTAGTTGTAGTGTTGTAACCTAAATTATACTTGAACCTGTATCAGATCTTGGTTTGGTGCCGTGTTTATATAATAATGTTTAATTAGTAGTTTATATTCGTGGTTTGTTATATTTTAGTGACGTTAGCCTCTGACCCCGAGGTTGAGGCCGTCACAGTTGGTATCAGAGCTACAGGTTCAAGTCCCTGATTTAGGTTAAGTATTGAGTCAAAAAGGTATAGGAAGTGTGTTCTAAAGTGTGAGTCAGCAACTTATTTAGAGGAGAAACCCTAAGAGTCAGTCGAGGGTTCCGACGATGTTACCCTGGCATCTATTGATGTTTTGATAGAACTGCCTTAACCTTGTTGTGTCTTTTATGTATATTTATATCGTTGGCAGTGGCCCATAGTGATTTCCAGTTCTCCATCCCGGGAGAACAGGTCAGATTCGGATAGTTCAGACTCTGAGATGACTCTTGACGTTATAGCTGAGGAGACTCCCTTGCCTCCTCCACCAGTTCCCCCATTTGCACCGGGAGGTATGTCAAGACCTAGTACCCATCCTCGTTGGGTACGAAGGTCACTATCTGCTGTTAGGGATTTCCCTTCAGGTTGTGGTCCTAGTTCTTCCACCTCGAGACCCCCTGTCCCTCCATCTGTTCCTTCAGGTGCTTCTTCCCCGATCCCCTACCATGTTCACCGAGTGGTGAACCTATCTTTTATTAGAGAGCAGAGCCCGGGGCTAGCCGCACAGCTTGACCAAATACCAGTTGGACCTTTTCAGGGCATCCCTGCCCCTTGACCCGATATTCAGGAGCGAGTGCGATCCCTGACTCAGACTGCTGTGGAGAGAGCTAGGTCCATTGACCGTTTCATTAGCTCAGAGTTCAGGGTTGTTCAGTACCATGATCTGGTGAACTGGTTGGTATTTGAGCTAGGATTTATCGGTGGCAGTGGCAGTGGTTAGATCAGAGTTGTCGCAGTGAGATACAGAGCTCAGAGTTGGTTTGCAGGAGTTCTATAGTTGTTTCATTTATGTATATATATTATGTTGCTGTAGTTTGTAGTAGGCAGAGGCTGTTATGACAGCCAGTTTTGTTGTGTACTCGGTTTTATTTCTAGTATTGCACTGTAGTTGTTGGATGGATTTGTATTATTATTGTACTGCAATTCTTCCTTTTATACAATTGTTGTTGGTTTCATTTTCTTTGCACTGTTGTTATTACTGTTACTGTTATTGTTGTATTTGTTGCTGGTTTTGTTAAATTTAGTTATGCATCGTGGGTGGTCCCCAAGTAAATAAGGTAGGGAATATTTTATTGTGGCAGCATTCTCCTAATGCATAAAAACATTGCTACCCGGGGGAACAATTTTCATATAAAACCTTTTTGTTGTGTTTCAGGAGAATGCCACCCAAGAATAATATCCCGTCCAATTCCTCTAGCAAGAACTCTGATGGGGGCCCAACCATGGGTGAATTGCCTGATTTGCTGTGCCAACAGTCTAATCAGACGGCTCAGCAGCAATAACAATTCCAGCAGCAGCAACAAAAATTTCTGCAACAGCAGCAACAACAGCAGCAAATCATACAACAACAACACTAACAAATCAAACAACAGTTGCAGCTTCAGCAACAACCCCAGCCGAGAGAGCCAAACCAAATCATTAGCTTCAAGTCCTTTCAGTCAGTCAAACCCCCAGAGTTTAAGGGCGAGGTAGACCTGATTGCCGCTAGAGTTTGGCTTAAGGAAATGGAGAAGGCCTTTATCCTTATTCAGGTCAGTGATGATTCTAAGACAGATTATGCTAGTTATTTTCTCAAGGGTGAAGTAAATTTTTGGTGGGAATCCACGCGTGCACTAGAATGAGAGGGTCCTGTTTCTTGGGCCAGATTTACAGGGTTGTTCACAGAAAAGTATTTCTCGGATTGTGTACAGAGTCAATTGGAAGTGGAGTTTTTGAAATTGAAACAAGGAGAGAAGAGTGTGGCTAAGTATGAGACCAAGTTTACGGAATTGGCCCGATTAGCCTCTGGATATGTGAATACCGAGATTCAGAAAGCTAGGAGGTTTTAACAAGGATTGAAGCTTGAAGTTCGTAGTGGAATGGTGGCTTTGCAGCTCAAGATGTATACCTCTATAGTTCAGGCCACCCTAGTGATTGAG
This sequence comes from Apium graveolens, assembly GCF_009905375.1. NCBI lineage: Eukaryota > Viridiplantae > Streptophyta > Magnoliopsida > Apiales > Apiaceae > Apium > Apium graveolens. Next base: position 115,327,951 of record NC_133648.1, read on the forward strand.
AGTGATCAGAAGTTGGCATCCAAGGAGAGAAGTGATAAGAAGAGGAAGTTTGATAGTGGTATTGATAAGGCAGATCGAGAAGAGTCCGGTCAGAAGTTCCCAAGGAAATTTGGCCGGAATAGGAACAAGAAATTCAGGAGACAAGGTTTTTCCCAGACGAGTTCAGGTGTTACCTCAATTGCTTCTGCCCCAACTCAGTCAACCAAACCAATTGTGGAATGTAAGTCATGTGGTAAGAAGCATAGTGGTCAATGCAGAAAGGATGTCCAGTATTTTAAGTGCGATCAAAAGGGACAATATGTGTCAGAATGTAATTCTGGGAACCTCAGAGTTACCTGCTTTAAGTGTGGTAAGATTTGACACATTGCCAAAAACTGCAAGGTTGCTACTCAGGGCAGCGTAGGAGGTAGTGTATCTCAAGGACCGGCAACCAGCACAATAAGAGCCAGAACTTTAAAGATGACCAAGAGATCTAATGCTCAAGATTCGGATGTAGTTACAGGTACGCTTTCTCTTAATTCTGTGCTTGTCAAAGTTTTGTTTGACTCGGGAGCGTCTAAATCCTTTATATCAAAAGAATGTGTAAGTAGTATGGATTTTATGTTGGAAGATTTAGCTGAGCCCTTGACCATAGAAATGACCAATTAGGACAAAGTTTCATTACGTCAATTTTGTCCTAGGTGTCAATTAGAAATCCACGGGCATTTCTTTTCAGCGGACCTAATACCCTTTGAGTTAGGAGAATTCGATGTGATTCTAGGAATGGATTGGTTGTCCCAGCATAAGGCAAATATTGATTGTAAGAAAAAGAAAATTTTGATGTTTACCGAAGATAATGTCAGAATAACTTACCAAGGACAGAAATAGGAAAAGATATTTCTCTTGGTGCTGAAAGCAAGAAAACTGTTGAGACAAGGATGTGAGGCGTACTTAGCCCATATTGTGGACACTAAGAAAGAGGCACCTAGTTTGGATGAGATTCCAATAGTTAGTGAATTTTCGGATATTTTTCCAGACGAGTTGCCAGGATTACCACCCGATCGTGACATTGAGTTCTCTATCGACCTAATTCCGAGAGCAGAACCAGTTTCAAAAGCTCCTTATTGTATGGCCCCAGTAGAGATGAAAGAATTAGCTAAGCAACTTCAGGAACTTTTGGATAAAGGGGTAATTAGACCAAGTGTATCCCCGTGGGGCGCACCAGTGTTATTTGTAAAGAAAAAAGACGGTATGAGGTTGTGTATCGATTATTAGGAACTAAATAAGTTAACCATCAAGAATAAGTATCCTTTACCCAGGATTGATGACTTGTTTAACCAGCTTAAAGGAGCGTGTTATTTTCGAAGATTGATTTAAGATCGGGTTATCACCAGCTGAAAATCAAGCCTGAAGATATACCGAAGACTGCATTTAGAACCAAGTATGGCCATTATAAGTTCTTAGTGATGTCATTTGGATTAACTAATGCACCAATAGCTTTTATGGATTTAATGAACCAGGTGTATACGGAGTACTTGGATAAGTTTGTTATTGTATTTATTGATGACATCCTCATCTATTCGAAGACCAAAGACGACCATGCCGAATACCTAAGGATTGCTCTGCAAAGGCTGAGAGAAAAGCAGCTGTAGCTAAGTTTTCGAAATACGAATTTTGGTTGGATTAAGTTCAATTTTTGGGTCATATAGTGGGTAAGAATGGTATTAAAATGGATCCCATAAAGATTAAAGCTGTATCCAGATGGGAACATCCGAAGACTCCGACATAAGTTAGGAGTTTTCTTGGACTAGCAGGCTACTACTAAAGATTTGTGAAGGACTTTGCCAAGATTGCAACTCCATTGACTAAGCTGACCATGAAAAATGAGAGGTTTGTTTGGACCGAGAAATGTGAAGAAAGTTTTCAGGAATTGAAGAAAAGACTAGTGACAGCACCTGTGTTAGCATTACCATAGGAAACTGGGAATTTCGTGATCTACAGTGACGCTTCTCTGAAAGGTTTAGGCTCTGTGTTAATGCAACATGATAAGGTTATTACTTATGCGTCCAGGCAGTTAAAACCACATGAGCAGAAATACCCAGTGCAAGATTTGGAACTAGCAGCAATTGTTAGGTCCCAATGTGTTTGTAGAAGGGGGGTTGAATACAAACAATACCAAATAATCGAATAAATGCGGAATAAAAAAAAATGTGAAACAAAATTCAAGTTAAATAAGAATATTATTAAACTTGAAAGGTGTTACAACAAATGTATCGATTACAAGGAATTAATCTCAAATTAATTATCACAAATTTAGAATAAATTCGACATGAACTTTTTCTATTTTTGCAATAATTAGAATCAAATGCTAAACGCGATTTGAGATTAAGTTCTAGGGATTTTGATCCGCTAGATTGTTACACAAGAACAAGATAAATAATTCTAGTGGTTTGGATTTTACTTTACAAACTAGAAATGTGATCTTGAATTAAGCAGATGAAAAATGGAATGTTTCAGAGGCGGCTGCTTTTGCTTTCTGTGTTCTTGTTTTGTGTTCTGTGTTGGATAATGTGAATGAATGCTTCTGCTTCTTTTAATCAATTCAGCCGAATGAAATGAACTGGAATGACAATCCCATAGTTGGTAGGACTTTCGGTGAGACTATCCTTTGAACTAGCAAGACAATCTCAACAGCTAGCAAGACTTTCGGTATGACAATCAAATGAACTAGCAAGACTATCAGAATGAACTAGCAAGACAATCCTCCTCCCAGTGTAACTTTCGGTGAGACTATTGAAAATGGCCTGGCATGACAATCGGTATGACAATCCTGATTGTCATGCTAGTTCATTTTCAATTGTCTTGCTGATTTAATACAGATTTTAATCCAATTAAAATTCTGAAAAACCTTAATATTAATTCAGAATTAATTAATCAATTAATTCAATTAATCAATAAATTAATCTTTGCAGATATAATTTATTTTCTTAATTAAATTATATGACTTAATTAATTAATAGAGAATTAATACTAATCTTGAGCAGCAACCATTATTCTGAAAATCTTCTGAAAATCACTGTCAATTATGAATCAATTCCACCACTTCAATGTTGACACTCGATGTACTGTCTGGTTCATGAGTGACTAACTTCCGTGACGTTTCTTCATGTATTGACTTTGACACTTTGATTTTCTTCAGATTAAATCCTTGTAATTAATGATACTCTGACAAGATCTCTGTCACTTGATTAAATCCACAATCTTGATTTATATCACTGAGGCATGATCAATTTCTTGAACTTCTTCCAGTGAATTAATTCCTCAAGTCTGTAGATGAACCTTGTTCCTGAATCCTTTGACAGATATTACTTTGCGAGATCTCTTTGACGGTAGATCCACTATTTACTTATTACATTCTTATTTGAGTTGAGTTGAATCCTCGAATATACAAATAGGCTATGACATATGACTTACAATCTCCCCCTATTTGTTTGTTAGACAATAACACACAAATACCTAGAGGATAACTCAACTAACAAATAAGAAAAAGATATAAAAAGAAATGCAAAGTAAATAGTAGAAAAGTTCTGGACTAGTTTTAACATTTTCCAGATTCCAAGTAGATGTTCCTCTAGACTGAACATATCTTCAAGTAGTTCCATCTTCATTTGTACAACCACATTTCCTGTTGAGAAGCCCATATCTCTCTTGCTTCTCCCCCTATGAGAATCAACTGATTAAAGAAGATGACCTTCGTTTACCACCTCTCCCGTACAATAGGATCCGCAGATAAAAACCAATGGTACTCCCCTAACAGCTTCTTCCCTTACTAGAAAATCACCTTGTGTTTACCACCTCTCCCGTACAATAGGATCCATAGTTACAAACAACAACGGTGTGGTGTAGTGTACATGTAGGATCTTTTTCTTCCTCCCTGCTATTTCTCCCCCTTAGTTGAGGAATCCTCCAAACTATTACTTAAGCTTTTATATCCCCCTTAAAGAAGGAATGTATGTCGTCGTCTGAAGGAGTTCTCATATTTCACTTGGTTGGAAAAGAAATAACAAGTAGTTTCTCTTTCTTCCTCACTGTGAGTGTGTGATTCTGTTTAGTGTACCTCACATGTGTTTCACTCTTCTCTCCACTGGTGTTTACACTCATTCTCACAAGTGTATCACTCTTCTCTCATAGCTCCATAATCCAGCTGTACCTGCAAGGAAAATCACCTTAGCCATCCTTAAGGAGGTCACAGGTGGTGCAATGGGAGTTCGCAAATTCCCATCCTTGTTAAACTCGTCAGATGAATCTGAGTCATAATCTACAAGTTGCTAGTTTCCCTTTTAGGGTTCCAGATTTGAATTCTGGGAAGGTAAACAATAATCCAACAAATTTAGCATAAAGATCAAAGTTCCCTTCTAATGCCTGTGAAGACATTTCCTTGTGACTCATCAGGTAATATCTGAATCATTGTCAACAAGTTGCCGATCTGCGCCTATGTCAGATCCACTATCCGCAGATGCATCCAGGGGATTTAAGCCAGGGGAGGTAGACACTGACCACTGACATATGGCTTTTGGATCAGTATCCTCTCCTAACACCTGTAAAGGCAATTGGTCCATTAACGAACCTTAAACAATCGAATCTGACTTTAAAATGGTCGAAACTCTTGTTTCCGTCAACTCATCCTTTGTGTGTGTAACCTTTCCTTGTGCATCAAGAATTGTTTATGTTTGAAGTGGTGACACTACATTGGATACCCTGGTCGACAGGCAAATTTTAATAGACGCACCCTGTTGAGAGAATGAATCTAGTAACTGTTTATATGCCTTTTCAGCCATTACATCTTTTTGAGAAGATGTATGGGGGTTAGCAGTTGTCTCGGTTTAAATACTACTAATCTATGTAGGAGACAGAGCTACTGGGTTGACTACAGAACCTTCCTTATGTGGTGCACTAAGGCACTATCTCCCTCACGCTCATTCATACTACATTTAGTGGTAAGAGAGTGTTGGTTGGTTCTGTTTCTGTGTTTGTCTTTTACAGTCTGGGATAGATGTTGTGGGTTTTCAACCTCATGACTGTCAATGAAAGAAAGTCATTGGAGACTGAACCTGTATCACAGAACATATGGTAATAGAGAGAAAATGATTTACAATAGTGATTTCAAAAGATTTTACATGACATAAGAAATCACTAATGTATAAAGAAGTTTGAGTTCAATGATAGCATTATCAATATATCACTGCACATATAAAACAATATGATTGTGCCTAGTGATAAGAGAGTTATAAATATGACGACTCTGCTAGTTCATATAAAATTATAACTTCTGTTAGAGTGCCATACCATGTCCTTGACGATTGCTTGAGTAGTACACTAGTTCATACCAACCTGAAGTGAGACTGTGAAGAAGAGATTGCATAGTCCAATAGATCTGCAGCTACAAAGTCCATGAACTGTGGTGCACTGACTTCCTCTTTTGACTCACCAACCAGGAGTACACTCGTACACATCTTACTAGAGTCCAATTCCAAGTGTAATGTGCAGCAGGTGCCTGATATGTCGTAATTTTCTCAAGTCTCGTCACTGGTGCTATATGTTAGATACTGCTTCCTGATAATAACCTAGCACAATATACAAAATTTCACTGATAACATATCCAGCTTGCAAACAGCCATATCCCTCAGATAAACCTTTGCTGTTATCTCCAAAGGTAACCATGGGGCCAGCTTTCTCAACCACATTTGATAGCAGGGCTCTATCTCCGGTCATATGTCTTGATGATCCACTGTCAAGAATCCATACTACTGGTTATACCTATTTAATGCCCTGCACTACAAATGGATTAGACCTTCTTCGGAACCCAAACTTGGTTGGGCCCGGCATACTTGTAGAATTGTCCTTTGTCAGGCAAAACAACATTTTTAACTTTAATGGTCTCAACTTTCTCAATGACTGAACATTTGACCTTGTAAACAACTTTAACAAATTTCTGTTTAAGTTTAGGCACAAATGTCTCCTTTCTAGCCTTAGAAGGACTAGCAGTCTTAGACCTATCATGCTTCTTGTTATTCACATGCTGACGAGGAGTAGTCTTATCATTAGAAACATGCTTACCATTAAAATAAGCATACATCATATTAAAAGCACAAGTCATACAATTAGAAACACCACATGCTTTATGAGAGATATTAATAGCAGGCAATTTATGCATGGTAGACATGGCATTTTTGTTATCCAACTCATGTGTATCTGAGTTAGTCTCAGTTGCTTTCACAACTTTGACTGGAACTTTCGACACACTCGACTTGGAAATAACCTTCTCATTAGCAAGATCTTCAGCACGTATTTCTTCTTGAATAACAGAAGAGGTCGCATTAAATGGTTCAGCAATTGATGGTTTATAGAGGGGTTCATCAACACCCTTAAGCACATGTGGTACTTCCCTCCCTTTAGCACAGACACGAGGAGGGGAGTTTATGCCTAATTCTCCAATAGCAACATTGTAATCATAACCTATTCCAGATGTTTGATTAACAGATTGCTTACTGTAGAACTCTTTAGCCTTCGAACAAGAATTGAAGTAGGCTCTAACCTTAGTCTCAAGACCGGTGATCTTGTCTTTGAGAATAGTTTCGAGTTTTCTATAACAGTCAACTCTATTCTCTAGAAAAGATATTTGTTCTTTTAATTTGTCTTGATTAATGTGCACAAGTCTTAATTCATTGACCTCTTTCTCAAGGTCTGTGATCTGTAAACTTAACAGTTCATTATCACGACGTGCACAATCTAAGTTACCTCTTAGATGATAAACCATTTCAGCATCAGAAAGTTTTACCTCTATTCTTGACGATGAAGCTTTTCCATCAATAGTCATAAGAGCAAGATTTCCTTCATCTTCATCTTCACTGTCAGTATCATCCCAGCTTCTTCCCTTTGCCAGATAAGCCCTTTCAGAGTTCTTTCTTACTTGCTTTGGCTTCCTACATTCTGTGGCAAAGTGTCCCAACTCATTGCAGTTATAGCATCTGATGGTGCTCCGATCAACCATCCCTGTTTTGTATCCACCACTGCTGGTGTTAGAGGATGAAGATCCACCTTTCTGGAATTTGTTGTAGTTGGACTTGTACTTAAGCTTGGGATTCCTCTTGAATCTGACATGGGAGAATCTCTTGACAATTTGGGCCATTGACTCGTCTTCCAATTGCTCCAGCTCTTCCAAGGAATAAAAATCATCACTTGATTGATTTGTAGTAGGAGGATCATATTTTGCTACTAATATATTTTCCTCAGCCTTGGAACACTGTACCATTCTCTCCAATTGTTGAGATTGTTGTTGTTGTTGACCTTCAGCTACAAATGCAGTAGATGTGATGACCATTCTATCCTTCCCGTAGACTTCCTTCTGTTGAATCTGCTACAACTCATAGGTTTTTAACACTCCATAGAGCCTGTCCAAAGAAATCTCACTCAGATCTCTAGCTTCTCTAATGGCAGTGATTCTATGTTCAAGATGAGTTGGCAGTGTTAAAAGGAACTTTTTGTTGACCTCCCTGATTGAATAATATTTCCCATTTATGTTCAGGTTGTTGATCAACGTATTGTACCTCTCAAACACTTCAGTAATTCCTTCTCCTGGATTTGATTTAAAATATTCATACTCAGAGGTTAGGATCTCCAACTTGTTCTCCCTAACTTCCTCTGTGCCTTCATTAATCACCTCAATAGTTTCCCACATGTGTTTGGAATTTTTACAGTTCATCACATGTCTGTTCATCAAGGGATCAAGGGAATCAATTAATATTAATTGAAGGCTGGCATCCAAGGAGGCTTCTTCCTTCTCAGTAGGAGTAAAATCTTCAGGCTCTTTTGGATAGGTTCTAGCTTTGGTAATCACAACATCATCTACTATCACCTCTGGTTCAATAACCATCGGAGTTTTTAGACCCTTCTTTAACAAGTTCAGATATTTGGGATTTGCAACTTGTAAAAATAATAGCATCTTCTTCTTCCACATGATATAATTTTCTTTATCAAATAGTGGAATTTTAACGGTTCCAACTTTTTGTGAAGTCATTATGAATTTTTGAATAAATAAAAATTCAAGAAGTTGAAAAATCACAAAAGTCTAGGATCTTGATTTTTCGTTAATCAGAAGGCTCTGATACCAATTGTTAGGTCCTAATGTGTTTGTAGAAGGGGGGTTGAATACAAACAGTAACAAATAATCGAATAAATGCGGAATAAAAAAAATGTGAAACAAAATTCAAGTTAAATAAGAATATTATTAAACTTGAAAGGTGTTACAACAAATGTATCGATTACAAGGAATTAATCTCAAATTAATTATCACAAATTTAGAATAAATTCGACATGAACTTTTTCTATTTTTGCAATAATTAGAATCAAATGCTAAACGTGATTTGAGATTAAGTTCTAAGGATTTTGATCCGCTAGATTGTTACACAAGAACAAGATAAATAATTCTAGTGGTTTGGATTTAACTTTACAAACTAGAAATGTGATCTTGAATTAAGCAGATGAAAAATGGAATGTTTCAGAGGCGGCTGCTTTTGCTTTCTGTGTTCTTGTTTTGTGTTCTGTGTTGGATAATGTGAATGAATGCTTCTGCTTCTTTTAATCAATTCAGCCGAATGAAATGAACTGGAATGACAATCCCATAGCTGGTAGGACTTTCGGTGAGACTATCCTTTGAACTAGCAAGACAATCTCAACAGCTAGCAAGACTTTCGGTATAACAATCAAATGAACTAGCAAGACTATCAGAATGAACTAGCAAGACAATCCTCCTCCCAGTGTAACTTTCGGTGAGACTATTGAAAATGGCCTGGCATGACAATCCGTATGACAATCCTGATTGTCATGCTAGTTCATTTTCAATTGTCTTGCTGATTTAATACAGATTTTAATCCAATTAAAATTCTGAAAAACCTTAATATTAATTCAGAATTAATTAATCAATTAATTCAATTAATCAATAAATTAATCTTTGCAGATATAATTTATTTTCTTAATTAAATTATATGACTTAATTAATTAATAAAGAATTAATACTAATCTTGAGCAGCAACCATTCTTCTGAAAATCTTCTGAAAATCACTGTCAATTATGAATCAATTCCACCACTTCAATGTTGACACTCGATGTACTGTCTGGTTCATGAGTGACTAACTTCCGTGACGTTTCTTCATGTATTGACTTTGACACTTTGATTTTCTTCAGATTAAATCCTTGTAATTAATGATACTCTGACAAGATCTCTGTCACTTGATTAAATCCACAATCTTGATTTATATCACTGAGGCATGATCAATTTCTTGAACTTCTTCCAGTGAATTAATTCCTCAAGTCTGTAGATGAACCTTGTTCCTGAATCCTTTGACAGATATTACTTTGCGAGATCTCTTTGACGGTAGATCCACTATTTACTTATTACATTCTTATTTGAGTTGAGTTGAATCCTCGAATATACAAATAGGCTATGACATATGACTTACAGCAATAGTATTCATATTGAAGCTATGAAGGCATTACTTGTACGAAGAGAAGTGCGACATCTACACGGATCATAAAAGTATAAAGTATATATTCACCCTGAAGGACTTAAACATGAGACAACGAAGATGGTTGGAGCTGATCAAGAATTACGATTATTCCATCAACTATCATCCGGGAAAAGCCAATGTGGTAGCAGATGCCTTAAGCAGGAAGGAAAGATTGAATGAGATTAAAGTTTCTGAAGGACTCATAAGGGAATTGGAAAAGCTGGAAATTGAAGCTCAAATGTCAGAAGGCAACAAAGAGCTATTATATGAAATCACTTTTCATCCAGAATTGATGGAAAGAATAAGAAAGTGTCAAGAGGAAGTTATGAATAAAAGATTGGATAATTTGACGGGAGAAGAAGTTTGTACTCAAAAGGATAACAAAGGTATATTCAGAGTTTCTTCAAGAATATAGATTCCCAATATGATTGAATTGAAGAATGAGATTTTGTGAGAAGCTCATAATTCTAGGTTCTCTATTCACCCGAGGAGTACCAAAATGTATCAAGACTTAAAAAAGAACTTCTGGTGGCCAGGAATGAAGAAGGAGATTGCAGATTGGGTCAACAAATGTCACGTGTGTCAGACAGTAAAGGTAGAACATCAAAGGCCAAGAGGATTGTTACAACCCTTGAAGATTCCACAGTGGAAGTGGGAAGAGATTACAATGGATTATGTAATGGGATTGCCAAAGACAAAGTCGAATCATGATGCTATCTGGGTAATCATTGACAGATTGACCAAGTCAGCACATTTCCTCCCTATCAACGAAATATACTCTTTGGAAAAGTTAGTTAAAATGTATTTGGATGAAATAGTAACCTAGCATGGAGTTCCCGTGTCCATCGTATCAGACTGAGACCCAAGATTCAAGTCAAGATTTTGGACTAAGTTTTAAGAGTGTTTGGGAACTAAGTTAAACATGAGCACTGCTTATCATCCTCAGACAGATGGCCAAAGTGAGAGAACGATTCAGACAATAGAAGATATGTTAAGGGTTTGTGCTTTGGATTTCAAGGGAAGCTGGAATGATCATCTACCATTGATTGAGTTTTCTTATAACAACAGCTATCATGCTAGCATCCAAATGCCCCCTTATGAAGTTTTGTATGGACGTAAATGCAGATCACCCTTGTATTGGGATGAAATAGGAGAAAAGAAAGTGTTAGGACCTGAATTTGTGCAACATACTAGAGATGTAGTGGCATTGATTCAGAAAAGGATGGAAGCAACCCAGGATAGACAGAGGAAGAATGTGGATTTACATCAGAAGGATATGAATTTTGAGATAGGGTCATTGGTATTGTTGAAGGTATCACATTGGAAAGGGTTAGTTCGACTTGGACAGATGAGTAAGCTTAGCCCAAGGTATATAGGGCCATTTAAAGTTTTGAAGTAAACAGGGAAAGTTGCGTATGAGATAGCTTTACTGCCACAATTGCAGCATATTCATAATGTGTTCCATGTATCCATGTTGAAGCCGTATATCCCTGATTTGAATCAAGTAATTGAATATGAACCGATCGAGCTTTAGTCAGATTTGTCCTATGTGGAACGACCAATCCATATTTTAGACCGTAAAGAGCGTGTACTTAGAAATAAGTCTATTCCTATAGTTAAAGTACTTTGGAGAAACCCTAAGGTAGAAGAGTCTACCTGGGAGTTAGAGTCAAATATGCTTGACAAATATCCTCACTTGTTTAATTTGTTAAGATTCCGAGGAGAAAATCTTTTTAAGAGGGGAAGGATGACTCCTGTATTTTTGTAATATTTAAATGTGTGTGTTGTACTTATGTGTATGTGAGTGTGTGCGATCAGTGTGTGTGTGTTGTGGTGGCGGCGCGTGTGACGCGCGTGTGTGATATTATGTGCGGTTGTTTTGCTGTGGTTCTTGATTTTTGGTTCGAACTATTTTAATTATTTATTTTCTGCAGGAATTATATTGAGTAATATTCGTGATAATATTCATTTGTATGGAAGTATTTTCGGTTAATCGACGAAATTTATTCGGACACGTGAACATTTTTGGGCAGCAATAAAATTTTGCCGCCGTCCGCGATGAATTTTTACGAGCGAATGGTGGAAAGTGATGACTTGTATCTGAGTCCTAAATATTTTAAATAAAACGATTCGTATAAATTATTTTCGGAACATAAATAACTTTTTGCGTGACGAGTCGTAGTGGATTATAAATTGTGAATTTGATTTGTTGGGAATTGACGTCGATTGATGTTTCGACGGGTAGGTCTATAAATAGAGGAGTCGCTGTCCAAATTTTCTGAAAATTACTTTTTAATATGAATCGAGTATATATATCTAATAAATATAAATCAAACCCTAATTGTTACGTGTATAATATTATACGAATATGTACGAGTCGGGAATCGTTATCGTTGGGTAATTGTCTAGCAAGGATATGTCAAGCATAACTGGTCGTCTAACCTAGGTTGTTTCGATTTTGTAGGTTCAAGTCGAAGGACCCAGTAGTTAAAGTCGGTTTAGAGTCAAGCCAATGTTAGTATCAAGCTTCGCAAGGAAAGTACCCCTGAACAAATCTTTTACAGTTCAGTATAAATGAATAATTATTGATTTAAATTACCTACTGGAATAGAACATTTTAAGTTACGTATCCCCCGTGTTTAAATATATTTTATTAACTTACGTTTTGGGGGAAAAGTGACTTCTGAAAATGCCTATCTCTAGATTGTGATTAAAATTGGAAAGATTTTGGAAAGTGTGCTGTGGTATAACTGTTTAAAAGAGATAGGTATAGTTGATTTTGGAAACTGGATAAAAACAGATCAGATATTGGATGGTTGCATAAGAGGCCCGTAACGGCCCAGCAGGTTTTCGTAAGTGGCTAAGTCGGTTGCGCGCCCTATTTAAATCGCTTAGTCCAGCGTGACAGAGACCTAGCTAGTCTCTGAGTTTCGGAATAGGTTTGTGGTGGGATGGACTGATCAGCTATCCCTGGGATTCGTCCAATTATATATCTGATTTTGATTTAGTAGTTCCCGTAATGAAACAGATGATTTATGGTTCCTGTAATGGAACAGTGGTTTTGGAAATGAAAATAACATGCTAAAATTGGACTCTGGTATTTATGCACAGCGCACGACTGATGATATTGTTTTACAGAGCATGCTAGTTTTGACATCCAGTTTATACCTGTTTTACTTGTTTTCCTAAATGAGTTATGATTTATGTTCCTATACTGTATTATATATACACTGCTTTACTTTTTATTCATATAGTGGTACTGTTGAGCAATTGATTGCTCACCCTTGCAGCTTGTTTTGTATTTATATATTGCAGATGTCTAGAAGACCAGTTAGACCATGGCAGAATAGGGTGTCAGCCCTCTCCGGTCCAAGCTCCTCTAAGGTAGTTTGTATCAGACCCTGAGGTCTGACGAGTTGCTGTAATAAGTTAGAGTGTCGGGGTGTGGAATAAGTTAGTTGTAGTGTTGTAACCTAAACAATACTTGAACCTGTATCAGATCTTGGTTTGGGGTCATGTTTATATAATAATGTTTAATTAGTAATTTATATTCGTGGTTTGTTATATTTTAGTGACGTCAGCCCCTCACCCCGGGGTTGAGGTCGTCACATCACACACAGTGCAAACTGAAGCTAAAGACTCAGTCACTGCACCATCTCAAATTCAGTTTGATGTGGCTCCAATAAATGTGGAGTCACATCCAAAATCTTTAACAATAGAAGCACCAAACACATAAAACTCTCCCACCAATTCTCTGGATGTGGATATGATACACACATCAATTCCTGATTCTCCTTCCTTAACTCTGTTGGAGTAGCCAAAATTCAGTGTAAGTGAGCATCATCTTCTAGATGATTTGTTGGCTCAGTTGCCAATTCTTTCAGGAACTATTGATACATCTGTGCCTAAATTATTATCAACCTGTATAGAGTCCACAATAGTTTCAACTACAAATTCCATCATTTCTTCTATTCCGGTGGATACTGTTCATCTGTCGGCCAGTGATTGTATCCCGATGGATGTGCCTAACAGCAGTCATCTGTCGGCTATCCTAACAATTACCCCAATGGATGTCCTCATCTGTCGGTACTCACCACACAAGCTGATTTCTCAAAAATTGTTACAAGTGTATATGAGTTAGTTGTTGTATAATCACTCCTAGGATTGAGGGAAGGGAGTGAACAGAGTGAGAGGCTGAGTTGCTCTCAGGCAAAAGGAGAGGAACGAGAGAAATTATGCAGGCTATTTCTTCCAGCCTGGAAAAAGTGAGTGAGGGGAGTTCCACATTAGTGGGTGAAGGTGAGGGTGTGAGGGTGGTGAGCCAAGGGGATCCCTTGATGCAAAAAGAGAGAGAAAATGAGAGAAAAACAGGTACATGAGAGATAATGATGGAATCCATTTCTAGTGAGTCAATGAATGTCAGTGATGCAGAAAAAGAGAAACCATTTCAGTAAGAACATCAGGCTGTAATTGATTCTATCTCTTTGGATGCTGAGACATTTACTCATCCTGTTACAACATATCAAATTCTGGCTGGACAGGGCAATGAGGAGGCTGAGAAGCTACTTAACTTGGTGCACACTACTGCTTCTATGCAAAGGGCCAAGGATTCCATCACAGCATGCCACCCAATGCTGGTGATGATGTTGATTATGGCACCGGTGGTTCTAATGATTTGTTTGGTGATGAGGCTGATGATGAAGGAGATTCAATGGACATAGGGGGATATGTCAGCCCAAGCTTAAGATCTAGCATGCCATCTTGGGCATTTTCTAAAGACTGTGATGAGCACCACTTCAAGACTACTCTCTTTCAGATCATTCAACAAACTCAGACAGCCCTTCAAACTACAACCAATGCCAACACCAATAAGCTACTTCAAGCACATCTCAATTCTCTACAACTACACCAAATTCAATCTCTTCAACATAACCTGGATGTCACTGCACTTAAGACAGAGGTTGATCAAGTCAAAAAGGATGTCTTTGAGAGATTAGATGCTAAATTTCCTAACACAACCCTGCTTGACATCAACAGACAATTAAGGAAAAACTCTAGTCTTGCCATCAAAATGGACTCTTTGGATACAAGACTCAAAATAATAGAAGCTTCTATCACTGCAATTCATTTACATCAAGCTCAGCAAACTCAGTTGCTTCAAAAGTTAGTGGTTGCACAAACTTCTACCTTCACTCAACTTGATGCTAACAAAAAGGGGGGAAAAAGATTCATTTGTCCCAGTTAGTCAAGAAGAGCCAATAAGTGAGGGGGAGAATGTGCTAAACATACAAGTTAATTAGTCAAGTAATTGTTCCAGAAATTACTTATTCTAAGCCACCAGTGTTGGACAACATTGATCTGATCCAAATAGCAGTTGCTAAGTTGGATTCAAAGATATATTTCAAGAAGCTTGATGTTGCAGCAGTTGAGAAGGAATTGGATGACAAATGGAGGAAGATTGATGAAGAAATCACAAAGAAATTTGGTCCAATTGAGAAACCAAACAAGACCTTTCATCACTTCTCTCAAGTCAAGCAAATTTCTGTGAATGACATGAGTCTAGGTAATCTGGAAAAGGGCCAACCTTCATGCATAAAGTCTCCAAAAGCCAACTTGGTTTTGAAGCCCAAAAGGAATTATCCAAAGTAATCTGATAAAAATCACTTGGACCTTATGTTTGAGACTCCAAGGCCAGATGAAAAGAAGCTGTTAGCAAGGTCCATTGCATTCTTCAAAGATCCAACTGACTCAGTGTTAAAAAGAAGAATTGCTAAGATCTATAGGAATGGGAAAGAAATCTGTGTGGTGGCCGGACACCCTCAGTTTACAGAAGCAAAGAAGGAAGAAAAGGAAAGAATCAAAAAAGAAAAGAAGCAAGCTGCTTTAGATGCTAAAAAGCTCAAACAGAAGAAGAAGCAAGCTGCTATAGTAGCCAAACTTCAAGCTGTAAAAACTGCAACTGAGATTTCTAAAAAACCACCTGTGGTAGCTGAAGATCAAGATCAGAAAATGCTCAAGGAACCTCAACAGAAAAAGAAGCCAATATACAAACAAAGAATCAAGAGAAAATTGGACTTCAGTGATGAGGAAATAGAAGATTACATTCCCAAATAGTCTATAACTTCAACTCAAACATCCAAGCCCTCAGAAGTGCAGGATGAATTTAAGGTAGATCCTACAAAGAACTTTCATGGTGAGCCAATAGTTCCCAAAGATGAGCCTATAGGCTGGGATAATTTGCCTCTTCCTGAACTTAACTTACCAATCTTCAACAAGCTAAAGAAGACAAAGTCAAGAGCAATCAAGAAGGTCAAGCCTGTGAAATTCAGAACCAAAACCTTAACCAAAGCTCAACCAACTGTCAACAAGGGAGATCTTCTATACATCTGTGATATCAAGGAATTTTTAGATATCAATCTCTACATGGATGAATTAGAAGAAGTGAGGGGAATTGATGTTCATAGAAATCTCCCTGAAAGACTGGTGTTCAAATATAATGGTGGGAAAGAGTTCACATGGCCCCTTCACAAAATTCTTCAAGAAAGTTGTTCTGTTTTGATAAAAATCTTCTCATCCTTCAAGAAAATTTTTGGATCAATGTGACAGCCAAGAAATTGGTTCTAAAGAAGATAGAAGAACTCAAGAGCAGAAAAGCCTCAAATGTACTTCCAAGAATTCTATCCATTCCCTTGACAGGAAATACAGTGCACTTGAGGCCTTACTGGCTGATGGAATTCATGGATGACAAAGGTATTAGAAGATTCTTTAGATTGGAGGACCAATTGAGCATCTCAAGCAATGAGACTCTATTGAAAATGCAAGAAAAGTTAGATATATCAAATGCTGAAGAATTTGAATTTCACAAACAACTCCAAAATCAAATAGAAGAAAACAACTGGAAGCTTGGAGAGAAATCAAGACCATCAAGGAAATAGTTCACATATGCTTAGACTAGAGGAACATCTTTATAATGATTGTGAAAACTCTTTGTACACTTTATTTTGTTCAATTTTCAAATAAACTGTAGCACTTAAAAGTTTTATTTACCATAATTCTATCTATACACTTAGGGTGTTTTGTTATCATTAAGTTTCTCTTAATTTATGGCTACAATTGCAGTAGACTTAATTTGGGGTTATTGTTAGGAATATGTTATGAACTTGATGATAAATTGAACAAAACACCTTAGTAGATTTTAACTTAGTGTTTTTGTAGCTCTCGATGGATGTTCTAATATAGTCCCGACGGATGAACTTTATAGTCCCGACGAATGACAATTTGACATTCATCGAGAGTGTAGCTTATGTAATAATAAGTCTTGTAGCACATTTCTACAAACAACAATGTATTAGTTGAGTAGACACTATAGGATTCTTTAAGTCATGTTGACTACTTTATTGATATGCAGAATAGGTTGGCTAATTGTAAATATAAGATGTCTTGTAATTCTGCATAAGTGAAATAAAATCAAGTGGCAGAAAGACTCCCGACGGATGATCTACAAAGGCTCCCGACAGATAATCGACAAGGCTCCCGACGGATGACTAACACAGTCCCGACGGATGATAATATTCAAAATAGCAGTTGACAGTGACAACACAGTCATATGCGTCAGATGTTTGCAAATGAAATATGACAGCGTAATTGCAGGATTTAGAGAACAAAAAAACATTACCATTTCCATGTAATTATGAAGATATTCAAAGATGCTGGATAGAGTAATGTAGTAGCATGAAGTTAGACTAGATTTAGTTTATCTTATTATCTTGTCTTCTATCATGTAACTTGGTAATATATAAACTAAGTGTAGCAAATAGAACAATTTAACTTAACAAACATAATTTTTAGAGAGATAGAAAAAGCTATATCTGTTAAGAATCTCATTGTAATTCTGTAAGTTCTCTTGTAAGCAGCTCTGTGCTATTCAAGCATCACAGAGTTCTCATCTTTATATATATATCACTGGTGGATAAATTCAAATCCACCAGAAAGTTTTAAAACTCTGTGTTTTATTACTTTGTGCTTTGATTTTCATCTTACTTTCATTCCTCACTTCTTGCAAAATCTAACACAGTTATATATTAAGTAAGAACATTCTTAAAATCAGAAAAAGAAGCCAGAATTACATTCAAGCCCCCTTCTATAATTCTTGTTGCATTGTTTGGGAATAACAATAAGTATTAATTTTCATAAATTTGGTATATTTTAATTGATCATTTAATCATCATTATCAACCTATAATTCGTGTGATGCATGAGATTGAATCAAATTTATTCTGGTTGAATATTGTATTATTTTAGTTCAGATAAATAATAATATATTTTCATTTTAGTTGCGACCATTATACTAATTAACAATATGTATTTTGATTTAATTTTTTTAGCAGCCTCATTGAACATTATATTTTTTTAATCGGATCAATTATACATATAATTTATTTTAAAACTAATCTCATTATACTGTTCCGACCAAATCTAGATTATTATAATTAATTTTTTAATTTTTTAGCTTAAATTAATAGTTTAGTTTTGTGTTTGCCAACTAATAGTGTATATTATTTTATTTGTATCGAGTATTTTGATTTTAATTTTGTGTTTAGCCCGTTCAGTATTATAATTTTTTTTAGTGTGGTTGAATAATATATATTATTTTGTTTTAACCGGAGACCATGATACTGAACAACGAATTATCTCTAATATCATTTTAATCAAATAGCATGAAAATATAAATATCAGTAAACCCGTAATTATAATTAGAATTAATTAAGATTAAAGTATAAATTTTTATTAGTTATAAGATTTTATTAAATAAAAATAATTTATTCGAAAAAGGAGGTGTTTTAGTTCAAAAAAAGTTTAAAAAATATATTTTTTTGTTGAAAAGGTCATTAATTTATATACTAATTATGATTAAAAGAAGTTCTAAATAATAGGTCTTATAAAAGTTTAAGTTTAATTAAGAATAATTTTATAAAAGTAAATTGGCTGTTTTTTCCTGTACCAGAAAACTAATACACACAATTTTTTACTGAGGTCTACTTTTTCAAAATATTCTTACTTTTCCAAAACGTTTTTGGATACTTTAATCTTTTATTATGGATGTGTTAAGAATTTAAGATAGATATACTAATTGGTTTTAAATTTTAGTATGACATATATAGTAAATAAGGGTAATGATGTAAAATCACCAGGTACCAAAAAACAGGTACCAACGATCAAACTTTCAATATTTCGTCTATTATAATATAGTATAGATAAATTGATGGATTCCCTGCATTTACAATGACTCCACCAATAAAAAATGCACAAACTCATACAATTTAATGTTTATTGTTAGATATTGAATACAACACAGAGGGGGTGAATGTGTTTTGGGTATTTTAGCCTTTTTTAAACTATTTTGGAGGGTGAACAAAACATATTAATTTATAGATGTATTGTGATGTATTGTGTTTAACAGAATAAATAAAGCACGCACATCAAACACAGTAGTTTTAAAACTCATTTAACTTTGTATTAAAATTAAGTATGTCTTGCTACAAATTTCTGGGTTCTTTGTAAATAAAGAACTCAGTATCTTTCTTGAGAGAGTTACAAGAAAATCTAGATATGTTTGTTACTTCTAAAACAAAGGACCTGTGTTTACTTTATAGATTAGTAAACACATGTTTATACAACATGAAATAAGATGTACTAAATCCTACTTTACGTTATCTCTAAAGCTTTCCATTTTTGGCTTAGTGAATCTTTGCAAATCGTGTAGGTATGTGACTTTCCTTTATCAGTTAATTTTGGCCCTTTATCTTGCACTCTTCAAGCTGATTTTATAGACTTTTCAATCTAAGTGATTAGATCATTTGTTGATTGATAATATTGAATATTTAACTTGTCTGCATTCTGTAACTGAGGTTCATATCGAGATCTCCAGTTTGTTGTATAGAGAACTAACATATCGATAAGTATAATGGCTTATTGAGATCTCTTAGTTCTTTATAAGTGTCTTTAACTTGTCGAGATCTCTGAGTTCTCTATAAATGAACTTGGCTTGTTGAGGTCTCTAAAACTTTGTATGTAGAAATGACTTGTCGATATCTCTGAGATCTCTAATAAGAAAATTGACTTGTCGATATCTCCAATCTTCATATCTTCATTTTGACTTGTCGATATCTCTGAATACTCTATATGCAAAATGACTTGTCGATATTTCAGAGATCTCTATATACATTTTGACTTGTAGATATCTCTGAGATCTCTAATAATAAATTGACTTGTCGATATCTCCAATCTTCATATCTTCATTTGACTTGTCGATACCTCTGGGACTTCTCTATAAGCCAATTTTGGACTTCTCGATAAGTCATTCTGGAGTTCTCGAATGACTTCTCTCATTGACTTGATCTGTGACTTGTAGATATCTTGACTTGGAACATTTTTCCTAAAACAAATTTATTCAACTCCAAGCTTCTTCACCTTTTCTATGAGACATGATCTTGTTGATCTTCTTCCAGAGTTTATTCTTAGGCTTGAGATTGTTTACAGAAAAATGCTCCAGTCTGATCTTTAACATTTTTATAGACTCAAGTAATACAATACAAAATACAGATTTAGACTATCATACAACTAAATCTTAGGGTTGTCAATATGACTTAGTTTTGTTATAGTACAGGCATGTCTTGCACAACATTTATTATGTGTCCTTTGGCACACGTTAGAGAGACGAAATAAAGAATTAATTAGACGCATTTGAAATTTAAAGTTTTGAGCAAATATTAGCAGTTTTGAGAGGTTTGAATATATCAATCCTTGAATATTAATATTTGTTAATTAGCGGATTAAAGTAATAATTTGTAGTAAATCTTCTAATTTTGATAAAAATTACATTTATGGGTTTTTCAAAGTGGAGAATTGACACGTGCCTAATTAAAATATAGTTGTTAACTCGAAACAGATAAATTTAATTCCGGTCAAAAAACTAAATTAATATGCTAATCTCAATCAGCTACTGCTAACAACTAATCGGTAATTGTTAAATTAATATGCTAGTCTCAACTAGCTACTACTAATAGCTAATCGGTAATTGCCAAATAAGACCATTATCTTTAAAAAAAACTTTTTGATGAATTTTACTTTTTGCAAGCGTGAGTTGTTTCCTGACAATCATGTTTGCGTTCTACATACGGGATTTTATATCCTGTCAATCATGTCAAAGTCAAATCAGTAATTTACGATTTGTATGTCATAAAATTAGTAAATCAACGACTTCGATTAGAAAAATTGAAAATGATTAGAAAAATTTTCGAAGACTTGTAATTAGTATCCCAAAATTACTAGGTACGTTAATGCAAATTGATTTTTCCCTTTTCCAAAATGTTTGTGAAGTTGCTCACAAGTTGTTTGTGTAAATATTTTATGTTACTATCTATTTTAAAGAGTAAAGCCAATCGAAACTTATGCAAAAAATTGAGTTTATAGCTCGGTTAAGTATCAAAGATTCTTATCCACATTTTTATATTGGTTATATAGTATGCTGATGAACTATTTTATACAAACAACAAGATGAATTAAAACTTCCCGTTGTTACTCTAACCACTCTAACCACCGAGTAAAGTAGATTGTTTATCTTCGGGTTAAATCTCAAAATGCTCACTGAAGAGAAGATTTGATATCAAATTAGTCATCAAACTTAGGGGGTGTATTTATTTTATTTTTCTGGATTCTTGAAATTAGCTAGTATTGATCTGGAATTTTATATAATCTTTTAAAATCTGAAGATATTGAATTGAGATTTGAAATAATACTATCAAATCAGAATGTATGGAATTGGGATTTGAAAATATGCTTTAAAATATGCAGGTATTCAATTCGGATTCTAAAAAATTAATCAAAAACCTTGGCTATCCACATATTTATGGATTTTATTAACTCACGAATTTTAAAACATTTGGAGGATATTTTATATGTACATTTTGTATCATGAAATTAGGCATCAGAAAATATGATCTCAAAAGATTGTAAATCATAACAAAATATCAAAAATTAAAAGCAAAAAAATTTTTCGATATAAATAGACCCCATGTGTAAAAACCGAATTTTTGACGTCGGTAAAAGACCTTTATGAATAGTAACCTTGCGGATTAATAAAAATCTTTGCGACCACACAATATAAGAGTTTTTAATTTAAGATTCCGAGTTGATATTATGATTATACGTATCTAATATGTGTATGTAAATGCCATTAGTTTTCGAAGAAAACAAACTTTGTAAAATGACCGTATCTATGAACCATCGAGGAACACGAGAATCACAATACAATTACAAATCTAAAATCCTACGAATTAAGACCCAAGTACAAGGCTTCAAAGCATAAAGGATGTCTACGAAATGAATTACCCCGCGAACCACTTACGAAGGTTATTACGAAAATGCATAAACGACCGAGCGACCACGTAAGCGAATAAATAAAATGTATCAAGCCATTCTAACCATGAAAACTAAGGTAAGAAAGTAACCATGGTTAACAACCAAATAGTAGCCTACCTAGAAGGCATGATGACCTAGCTAGCAAATAGTGCTACGAATAGTAAATCAAGTACCTACGCTAGGTTTTAGGCTTTGAAAATAGCCAAGTTAGCAAGATATGATGAGATTTGCATATATAAAGATTATAAACACAAATATATATCACTTCTATAAGAAGCAACTATCAAGCAAAGCAAAAACTCTCTCTCTCTCCCCCATTTCATTTTTTCAACTCGGCCAAACTGGGAACAACTTAGAAAGGCTGTATATCCTTCATTTTTCACTCACAAATTACGATATATAGATCGTTAGAAAGGTCTTGAGACAATATAAACGCCTTATCTCACACGACTATTCCATTTAAGCAGTGTAAGGCCCTGATTTGTCCAGATCTTTGCAGAGAGCTATGAAAACTACCCAGCAGAAACCACCAAGAAATTAAAATCCATATCTCGAGTTATAGGAATTCAAAAATCACCAAATTTTAATCAAAGCTTCCTTATATCATATAAAAGGTACGTTCAAAATTTTATGGCCATTGGATTAGTATAGCATAGTCAAATCCTTGCTCAAAGTTGGGGATGAATAGTAAATCCGAAAATTAACTTTGTTTTCTTGGCTTAGGTTTAGAAGGATCTACCCACTATAAGCATCATGCAAGCCATACAAGTCATAGAAAATATAGTTCTATCATCCCTTGTACTCAAGAAGGTATAAACTCTTACTCTTAAAGATTTCTTGGATGGATTTTGTGATTGAGGATGATATGAGTATTATTATGTTGATTTCTTAAATAATTAGTTAGTTAGATACTAAGGTTGATGTTGTGGTCTCACGAACTTGATATTATTGAGAGGATTAAGTATTAATATGAGGGTATTATGATTGTTGGTTAATTATTAGTAGTTTGGAACGAAAACGAAACTCGAATTGTAAGCGGAACATCGATAAAACGAACGAATCATGACCTTAAGTTTTCTGCAAAGATACAGAAAGTATAAACTATGTTTTTTTGAAAAATAAGATTTGATAATGATAGAGAATGTTGTAAGGATCGTTAAGGCGCTTGAATCGCTTGATTTCGATTTAAGGTTCAAAAGTTAAGTCTGTTTTAGTGAAAACGATTTACGCGATAAAAACCGCTACGAATTACGAACTTTGGAAATTGAAATGATCGACTTAGAAGTATTCAAAAATCATGAAATTTTTAAAGAGAGTAATAAATGGAGTGTGAAAACTCCCATAAAAATTTCAAGGAAAAATATTGATATTTCAATTCTATAAAACTGTCGGAGCCGAGGTCGCGTGGAGTACGAATACCAAACACAACCCACTGTTAAAAACTGCTGCTTCGGGATTTTAACCCTCTGCCCAGAAAATCATTTTAAAATAATATATTTAAATTTTTTCTAGATCGTGCACGCAAAAATGGTGAGTTAACGGTTTGAGAGAAATCAATGTTTTAGTAAAAGCGGTATGAATAGTAAAACTCCGTAGTTGATCGAATTTCTATAATGATTTTCACCTATTTAAATTCATTTTATTAAAGTGAAGCTTTTATGATAAACGTTAAAAACACTCAAAAATCTCATTGGGGTGTTTTCGTATTAAAATCATAATTTTCTGATTTATTAAAAATGTTAGAGTGCGAGTCACGTAATAGTAACATTCGGTAAAGTCAATTATAGAAGACCATTTTGACCTTCCATTTTGACCAAGGATTGATACTTATTTCGAGTCGGTTGAAAATCATGAAGTACTATACTTATTAGAAATATAAGTCAGTGATGAGATTATGAATACTGATTAAAATTATGATATTTGTTGATTATAAAACTCGGAACGAGAGGAAGTCGGAAAACGTAACTTGGACTCTAGGCAAGTTTTCAAGCCCTACCTTTTAAAACTATTGTGTTGTGTTTGTTTTCAAATAAATGCTATATACACGATGTTGTATTATGATATTTTACGAATTATGATATATAATATCAACGATAAGATAATTTAGGTATATGAATATTATCGGATTTCAATCGATAACGCTAGAGAGTAGCGTTGTATATATGAGGAGTATATTTTAGACCGAGGATCGGTTAGTATAATTCGATGAAAACCCGGAAGCATTCCGGAGGTGTTTTATTTAAGAATATTAACGCTATAGTAGAGCGTGATGTATAAGTTGTAAGACCGAGAGTCGGTCAGTTTTTTATAAAGTATAAACCGAGAATCATCCCGGAGATATTTTGGACGATTAAAAGTCCTTACTTATTTTATTTCAAGGGACTCGATGTCCACTTGCGAAGTATTAAATACCTCGAATTGATTTAAAACGATTTCCTAAGATCATATTCCTTCAACTATATTTATTACTCGAACAATGAATATTATTTCAGATATTCATTTTATATAGGAGAAGTATTCTTCAACTATTGTTTATTTCATACTCACTTATTTTATATTTATTAAAGATTAATTTAATTATTTAGACATAAATTAGTTGAGGAATATTAATTCAAATATTCTTTTAAAAATATAAGTATTCGAGGTTTAATTATTTAATAATTGTTATTTAATTATTAAATATTAATTAAATGATCACTACAAGAAAAATGTCAATAAACATCACACATTAGACATCGATTGACAGCGCCACTGATTTTAAAAGCTTAAATGACATCACCCCGTGTTTTTGTGATGTCTTTGTTGTTTGAAGACATCGGTTATTATTAAACCGATGTCTAAACTTCACCAAAAAATAATAATTTCGTGCCCACCTTTATTTTCCCACCTAAGTAAAAAATTTGTTCATTTTTTGTTCCAAAATTCCCCCCCCCCCAAATCTCCCCCCTTAACCAATTTTTTGTTCCCCCATTCCTCACCTCAGACAATAAAAAACTGAAAATTAAAAAATAAAAACTAAAAACTGAAAACTACATTCTCTCTCTGCTCATTATCGAACCCCTCTCTCTGCTCATTCTCTCTCGAACCACTCTCTCTCTCTCTCTCTCGAACCTCTCTCTCTCCGCTCACAATCTCTCTGAATTCCGCTCACAATCTCTCTCTCTCCACTCACAATCTCTCTGAACTCCTCTCACATGTCTCTCAACTAGTCACAATCTCTCCGCTCACAATCTCTCTGTTAAGCTTCTCTCTGGTCCCTTCTTCAAGAGTAAGAGTAAGAATCGAACTGGTCTTCTCTGCATGAAGACCATTTTTATAAATTGAGGGCTTTTAAATTTGAACCCTAATTTTGTAAATTGGGGTTTTTTTAATTTGAAACCCTAATTTTTTTATTAATTCAATGTCTTTTGAAGTTCCTAATGCTTTTTAATTTGTTGTATACATGACCTAATTTGAGAAAAAGATTTAAAGTTTTAGGTAATTTGGGTGTTTTTGCCTTTACTTTTGTAATTTTTTTATTTTTTTATTTTTGTAAATTAGGTTTTCATTTATTTGTACTTTTGTAATTTTTTACTTGTTTTTGAAGGACAATAGGGCTCTGTTTGATTTTCCGATCATCAATGAGTTTCCATTTCTAACTCTGTTTAATTTTGTTTGTTTTTTTTTAGTTTTTTTAAATTATTATAGTTTGAGATTTTAAAGTTAAGACGGAACATGGAAAGTCATTGTACTAACCTTATTTTTTATGTGGATTGTTACAGACATTTCTTGTATAAATTAAGTCCTTTTGTGTTCTTGACTGATCATCTCTTCAGGTACGGTTATAATTCTCTATGAACGTGCTAAATTTCAGTTCTGTACTATAGATTTTTACATAAATAATAGTTGGAATGAGAATGTGAAAATTTTTGATAATGTACGCTTATACATTTGATTTTTTTTGTTAGTTTTGATAATGTTATTTTGTCTATGTGCTCTATAGTCAGTTCTTCTTTACTGCGGTAATTTATCAGCAAAGGTAGATTAATATGCTCTGTAGTTGGTTCTTCTTTACGTATCTCTATGTGCTCTGTAGTTTCTTATACCTTAAAGTTTTGATAACTTTAAGGTGCATGTAAAATGTTTATAAGATAAATGACGATAGGTCAATATAGTAAGCTTTTACTACACTTTCCTATGCACATTTTGTGATATTGTAAATCTGCATCTGTGATCTGACTCTATTATACTTTGATTAAATATATACCGTGACTAAATATAGTTAATTTTATAGTGAATATACATTACGTATTGAATGACTAGTTAATTTTATAGTACTAGTACTATAATCAAATATATAATATGAATTACGTAATGCATTACAAATCAGTTCATATTATAATCAAATGTATAATATGCATTATGTACAATACGATTATGTATAATACGAATTCTCAGTTTTCTTATGTCGTGTATAGTATGCACTATGTGTGGTTGTCATACTTAAAATCAAAGACTTATAAAATAAATATAAGCCATCATACATAAAACTTAATCACTATAGGTATACTGAATTTTTTAGTGACATACCAGGTGGTTTTAAATGGATAAGTCTTGGATAACAGCCGATAGAGATTCTCTACAATATGAAATTGGGGTTGAGAACTTCTTGATATTTGCCGAAGAAAATGCTAAAAACCCGAAGAAAATTCCTTGTCCTTGTGCACACTGCTCTAACTTCAAAAGGTTTTCTGTGAATATAATCAGAGGTCATCTGCATGAATCAGGTTTTAGTTTAGGATATTCTGAATGGATTTAGCACGGAGAAAAACATGTTAATAGTACTAGGTCATCTGTTGGTAGTACTTGTCCTCCCTCTAAGCCCATACCAATTTCAGAAACATTTAACGTGTGTGAAGGAGCCTATAATAGGGAAGATTGCGATAAAGAGTCAGATAACTTTTAGAGGTTTGTTGCTGATGCAGAACCACCTCTGTTTGAGGGAAGTGAGTGTACTAAACTAGAGTCAGTCTTAAAATTACATAATTGGAAGGCTAGGTTCGAAGTAAGCGATAAAGCTTTTACTGATCTACTTCAATTAATTGGATCAATTCTTCCTAAAGATAATCTGCTTCCGTCTAATATGTATGAAGCCAAGAAAACCTTGACTAATTTAGGACTTCAGTATATTAAATTCCATGTTTGTCCAAATAACTGTGTATTATACAAGGGTCCAGTCCTTGAGTCTTCTTCTGAGTGTCCTAAATTCCATCTCTCTCACTGGAAAGTTGGGAAAGATGGTCAAGTTAGGGTTAATATGCCAGCTAAGGTTATGTGGTAGTTTCCGATAATCCCTAGATTTAAACGAATGTTTAAATCTTCGTCTATTGCTGAATTAATGAGTTGGCTAGCAAATAATCGAGCCAAAGATGGAAAGATGCAGCACCCCTTTGATTCTCCTTCTTGGAGAAATGTAGATTGTAGGTGGCCTGAGTTTGGTAGCATGGAAAGAAATATACGTTTAGGATTAACAGCCGATGGTATAAATCCACACAATAATGGATTAAACAATCGGTACAGCTGTTGTCCAGTTATGTTAGTAACTTATAATCGTCCTCCATGGTTATGCATGAAGAGAAAGTTTATGATATTAATAACATTAATTTCTGGCCCACAAGAGCCTGGTAATGACATTGACGTATTTCTCTAGCCATTGATCGATGATTTAAAAAAATTATGGGAGGAAGGTGAACCAAACGTGTTCGATGCCCATACCAAATCCTTTTTCACTTTAAGGGCAATCTTGATGTCGACAATAAATGACTTCCAGGGATATGGAAATTTGTCATGGTGCATTAATAAGGGTTATAAGACTTATCCAGTATGCGGTGATCAAACCATGGCTAAATATCTAAGTCATAGTAGAAAAATGAGCTACCAAGGACATCGTCGTTATTTAGATCTTTATCATCCGTATAGGAGGCAAAGGGAAGCTTTCAATGGAGAACAAGAATTTAGTTGTACACCTGAACCACTTAGCGGAGAGGAAGTGTTGGGGGCAACAACAACAACTTAGGTTCATTTTTGGGAAGGGGGGAAGTAAAAAAAGGTGGTGTCTCCATGGAAAAAACAATCGTTTTTTTTGAGTTAGAGTATTGGAAGTTTCACCATGTTCGACATTGTTTAGATGTCATGCATGTCGAAGAGAACGTGTGTGATAACGTAATTGGGACA
This sequence comes from Apium graveolens, assembly GCF_009905375.1. Lineage (NCBI taxonomy): Eukaryota > Viridiplantae > Streptophyta > Magnoliopsida > Apiales > Apiaceae > Apium > Apium graveolens. The sequence continues at coordinate 115,356,128 of NC_133648.1, forward strand.
CTTCTGCACATGAAATTCAATAGTAAAGATAGCATTGCCTCGCATCTTGATTTGGTTGACATGGGACTAAGGGCTAATTTAGCTCCATAAGTAGGTGAGAAAAGAACATACTTACCTCCTGCCCCTTATACTCTCTCCAGGAAAGAAAAAACAATGTTGTCATCATTGTACGACATGAAACTTCCTTACGGACATGCTTCAAATATCAGAAACTGTGTATCGATGATTGATATGAAGTTGTATGGTTTAAAGTCCCATGACTGCCATATCCTTCTCCAACAATTACTACCCATTTGCATTCGTTCAGTGCTTCCGAAAAATGTTAGGGTTAGTATTATAAGATTGTGTTTTTTATTCAACTCTCTGTGCAACAAAGTTGTAGACGTGTCGAAGTTGAGTAAATTACGATCAGATGTGATTTTGACCTTATGTGAGTTAGAGAAGATATTCCCTCCGCCATTTTTTGATGTTATGATACATCTTATGGTCCATTTAGTAAGGGAACTGCGATTATGTGGACTGGTTTTTTATAGATGGATGTTTCCATTCGAACGATTTAATAAAATATTAAAGAGTTATGTAAGAAACCGATTCTATCCGGAAGGTTCTATAGCTGAAGGTTACCTCAAAGAAGAGTCAATAGAGTTTTGTAATGCATTCTTTAGCGGGAGTGCTAGAACAGCTGGTCTTCAGAAAGATGAAGAAAAAATTTCTGGTCCAATCGGTGGCGTGACTGTGAAGTCAGTGGCGGAAAAAGAATGAGATGAGGCTCATCTTTTAGTTCTTAATAATTCTGAAGTGGAACCATATGTTATATAAATAAAACATAAATAAGTATACATATAAGTGTTAAAGTTGTATTTCGTGTAGTTTAATCGAATCTGATGTAATTAATTTCAGGTTGCATAAAAACTATTTGGAAGGGATTTATCAAGGGAAAAAAGAGTGTACAGTGGCTATTGGGAGAGCACAATCGACAATTTGCCGATTGGTTTGAACAAAAAGTTGGTTTACATTCTTTTTCTTTTATTTTTATTTCCTATAAGTCGTGCTTTTTAATTTATATCCATCTATATGCATCAATAATTTACATGTAGGTCAGTACAGAAATGAGGGAGAATGCGGAAACTGTATCTGAAACTATAAGATGGTTGGCTGGGAAGCCTTCATTTTCAGTGTTGACTTACGAAAGTTATGTTGTTGAAGGGGTGCGATACCACACAAAGGATCGAGATAATGCAAGGGTAGTTCAGAATAATGGTGTGTCGTTAGTTGCGAGGACAGTCCAAGTCTCTAGTGCTAAGGACATGAATCCCATAGAGAGTGATTTAACATTTTATGGGTGATCAGGGAAATATAGGAATTAGATTACCATGCATTCAAGGCCCCTCTATTTTTATGTACATGGGCAGCAAGTGACAAAGGTGTTAAGTCTGATGATCTTGGTTTCACCCTTGTGAAGTTCAATCAACCAGGTCACAAAAAGGACAAATATGTCTCTATTGACCAAGTCAACCAAGTATTTTATATTGAGGATCCAATTGATGCTAATTGGTCCATTGTGTTATCGGCGATAACTCGAGACTATCATGATATTTACAATGAAGATGCTCCTGAAGACACCTCCTGGAACCATCCCCCATTCTGTTCTAATATCCCTATATGTGACCCTACTAACATTGATGATACAAGTGTTAGAAATAAAAGAGAAAATGTTGAGGGTATTTGGGTCGAAAAGTTATAGGATTCTAGCTATATGTTTAGACAATTTGCTTCAATGTAGTTTTATTGTATTCTCCTTATTTGTAGTTGTCGATGATAGTTTCAGTGTGATCTCTGTTTTTTTGTTTCATTAGTTACTTGGAATTATCTATCTGTAATTTTTCTTGACAATTAAATGAGATTTTTTCTTAATTTCTTGCATATCTTTTACGCATTATACCATGAACTGTGTAGTTATTCTAATCTGTTAGATATTAGCTTATTTTTCAAATTAAAGGAAGATGAAAGAATGGCACCAAAAAAGCAAAATCAATCAGAAAAGACTGCATCACAGAAAGTTAGCGGTGGAAGCCCTAAGTAGTTGGAGAATATGGCGAACAATCATGAAAACAGTGAAGGGCATGCATTGGAATCTCAACCGACTAAATCTGAACAACCGATAAATACTACAACTAATAAGTCTGGGGGTAAGTGAGGCGTATGCGCAATGTACAAAGTGATTGTCAAGAAAGCTCGCGGGAAGAAAGTTAAAGTCACTTCTAATGAATGGGGGATTCCTAATGGGGAAACTAGAGCCCGTTTACAGTCTTACTTGGTATGTTGGCCAGGACTACGATTCCAATCGACATTCCTACCTGGCCAAATGTAGACCCTGAATTAAAATTAAAGCTTCGGTTAGATCTTCAGGTACTCGATCAATTGTGGAAAATTATTATCAAATGTACCATGAATAATATTTTCCTGTTATGATTTTGTGAACTTGTGTTTTTTTTCAGGCTACCTTCAAAGTTAAACCATAAATTGAGGACATAGTTCTAAAGTCAGCAGACTGTAAATGGCGACAAGTTAAGACTGATTTGACGAGAAAGTATGTGCTTCTATTTATTGGAGAAAAGAAAAAGCCGAGTAAGTCACCAAGAGGATATGGTTATGTTAGTAAGTCAACTTGGAAAATATTTGTGAGACAGAGAGCTGATCCTAATTGGATGGTATGTTTTACTTTTGTAATATGTTATTTTGGTGAATTTTTTGCAAATCATTGTCATTTATTTAATTTTGTATTTTTTGTTTTTAGGAAATTCATCAAACACAAAGTGAAAGAGTGGCTCATAGAAAATATCATCACCGGTTGTCAAGAAAGGGCTACATCGGTTTAAAAGAAGATGAGGTAAGAAAAGTTTATTTAATTGTATAAGTGTATTTAATTGTATAAGTGAAAGGGTAAATGTAGGTATATGGCTAAATGTAGGTAAGAAAAGTTTATTTAATTGTATAAATGTATTTATGTTTTTTGATAATTTATAGTGTCTTTGTGATTAGGTAAACTTATTGTAACACCCCCAAATCCGGGGTCGGGGATCCGGGTTGTCACGAGTTCCATTTCCCTTAATAACACCCAATCTTAATACACAATCAACTACTCTGAACTGTGACCCCACAATAAACACACACACCACAAGTTATAGTCTCAGAGATGAATATCCAAAAATAATCACAAGTCGTTTTATTCCACAATTATATGTCAATACACCTTCAAAAGGTTTCTGAATAAATTTACATTTCTTTGCCATTATTATAATTCATAAATATACATAATCTGGTACGTCAAAAGTTGAAAGCCTAGCCTATTGGTAATTTCTACCTCAGCTACAGCGGCCTCAACGCTTCCCGAAAGCTGCGGAACGTTTCCTATCCGCTTGCGAATTGGGAGTTTGGTCCTGTTCATCTTGTCTATCTGATGTTGTGTGATGAAAGAAGAAAGCAAGGGTGAGCAGCAAGCCCACCAAAATAATATGTATAATGATTAACAATATATGAGCCTTCTCATAGTACTCATGAAAATCTTGGTCAAAAGAAATGAACCAAGTTTGATATCTTAATGCGATGAAGTCGCAAAATATTCAGTATATATATATACATATATACTTTTCAAAATATTGGAAGTCCTCTTCCATGCATAATACACACAGAGTTCCAGTGTATAACTGTATAAAAATATCGTTGCAAGGTGATCTCATATATCTAACCTTGTCTCAACGTTTTTCTGAAAATCTTTGTCATGCATAAGATAATTATTTACTAGATATAAGTTTAAAAGATGAAGTTACAAGATACTCCAATATACTTATATCTTTTCCAAATACTACTTGAACTACCACCATTCAAGTTATAATTAGTTTCAAAAGGGTCATCCCATAGATGAGACTACGAGACAAGATTTGAATAGATTCAATCTTTGAATATCTTTATAAATAATGAAGTTACGAGATACTTCATTAAGTCCCGATATATATATATATATATATATATATATATATATATATATATATATATATATATTCATATATATCTCCCATACATTTCCTGAAAACCTCTGTCATGTAAAGTATGAACAGAGTTTGAAACATCCAATGAATTTTGGAAAGGAAAAGAATTTTGGCATAAACCCGATATCTTGCTGATCAGGCAAAGATACCAATAAGTAACCTTTTCTACTAGTAGATGGATGAATCCCCCACCGGTCATCACCCTGGCCACATAAGGACCTTGTGCTGGACCGCCACCCGGCCTCTTACGCGTTGATAGACTGCCACCCAGCCACTTACACTTTGATAGACCGTACCCCGGCCTGCGCTTATGCCGACTCAATTAGATGGACTTACTTCCCGAACGTTGGGTAAGTAATCAATTCATTTATCAAAACAGCAACCTTGTTGCGAATATAAAATACACCACAGAGCCGGATCCCATAGATTTTTGAGCGAGTATTCAAGTCCTCTTCAAAAAGGAAGATCTTAATTTGAAAACGAGTTTTGGGATCCGCTCTAACCTTTGAAAATCATTTTAAAGACTTGAAAACACTTTAAAGAGTGTTTGGAATAATGCTGATTTAATAAAGTAAATCAGTCTCAATAAAAAGAAATATCTGAATATTATTATTTAAATAATATTCCCAGAAAAAATAATCTTTATAAAAATAATTGAAGTAGAAGTTTTAAAACTTATACTTGAAATGGATATTAAATAACCAAAGATATACTTATATGAAAGTACTATCTTTATTTGAATAATCGAAAATAAGTTTGATTATCGACACCTTATTCTTTAATAAAATAAAGAATATATCTCAGAAAATAATCGGAGTTATAGATCCTCAAATGAATATTCAAATAATATTCAATAAATAAAATAAGCTGAGTCATAAGCCCTCGAATGAATATTCGAAATAATATTCAATAATAAAATAAAGGAGTCATAAGTCCTCGGATGAATATTCGAAATAATATTCAATAATAAAATAAAGTTATTGAATAAACCTTATTTGATTAATAGTTTTGAAAACTATAACCATATATATATATATATATATAAATATATATATAAAAATCTACTCGGGATCCTCGACTCCCGGTTTTAGAAAATGTTTTCACCTTTGGGTCCCTATACTAAGGGTATATGCAAATTACTGCTATTCTCTAGCATAGGTATTATCAACTGAACCAACAGATATATATGGCAAGAATACGAAACAGACATGCATATATATACCATAACAGCATGCTTCAATATATCGCAAGATAATGCATATACATATATACATCACAACAACAGTATAACGGATAGAAAACTTGCCTGAGCGACTGGGGGTTACGAATGGCTCGGGACGAGTCTGGTAACCTATAAGCAACAAGTAAGTTGGAATTAAACAAAAGTCACTTGTAAATCTATACTCTAACCAACTCAGACTCTAACGCTCGTTTTGCGCTTAACGATTTACTTAAGTCGCTCGAGTACCCTCGGCTCCACCATTTTTAATAAATTACCTATTACGAGTTTTAAAGCGATTCTTTCGCGAGTGCCTTACCATTTGCCCAATACACTTTACATAAATGATTCATACTCCAATTAGTCCTTTAGGGTCCTTAACCAATGTTTCTAAGTAAGGCGAGGGATAATGTTTTGTTCGCGAAACGCCGTTACTTAAAACGGCCGTTTCTCCTAAACCGTACATCGGAATCAAACGAACTACATATCAAAACGAAGCTCGTAACATGAACTATCTAATCATGGCAATGGTCAAAACCTAGCAGGGAGTTCTCGGGTCCTAATGTTATGAACAAAAGCAGTCTAAAGTAAATCGGATATTACGACGACTATGTTTACGCGATTTCCCAAATTTTATACCATTCAATTCCATCACCAAACAACCCCAATCCATTCATACCATCAAAGTCCATCCATATCACATCCTAACAGCCCCAAAACCCAATATTATCAACTTTATACTACCCTCAAACATGAACTAAAAGCTATACTTAAATTCATTAACCAATAATCAAGATTTACAACTTCAAACTCATTACAAATCCAACCACACTCTAAGTATACAAGGATCATGCCCCTCATGAACTATAACAATCAAAACCATTCCTAATACTCAAAAGTAAAGCTAGGGTTTGAAGTTTTATACCTTCTTGAAGCTTTTAATCAATGAAAGATCCTTGGAATGCCCATGGAAGCCTTGATCTATGCTTAAGCTACCTTGTCCTTACAAATAAAATCAAGAATAAAAAAATTGTTCTTGAAAGTTACTATTCACCCTAAACTTTTAGGAATTGATTAACTAGGTAAATCTTGGATTCTTGGATCCAAACTTATAGCATAACTAAGTTATGAATTATGGAAGCTAAAGAAACAAACCTTATAATTTTTGAAGGTGTGTAGCTTGAGTTTTTGAAAAACTCCTCCTTGTTTTTCTTCAAAAAGCCGAGAGCATGAAGAAGAAGAAAGAGAGATTTTGTGTTTTTGCTTTGATTTGATTTTTGGTTGGTTGTTTTTGTTTTGTTTTAGGTTAATTACCCATTTACCCTTGATTTTGTGTGGTTAATATTCCACCACATTTCCTTCCCTCTTATGTCATGCTTGCATCACTTTGTGATGTCATCACCCCTCCTTTGTCCTCTTTCTATTGGTTGGATGACATCATCCCCTCTAATCTCTTTGATTAACTTCCTAATTGTTTGCCTAATGACCGCTGATCTGTTATACGGTTCGCTTAACTTTCGTTCTCGTTTATCGTTTGAGGGATCATACCCGAGATCTTATTACTTGGGTTCCCTTAACCTTTCTCCATACATTATATTCCTTTTATGATCCTCTCTTATAATCCTTGAATTTAAATCCTTTTAATCATGTTACCTTATACTCAATTCTTTCCGTATCTAGTGGATTTCCGGGAAAAATCAAAGTGTTCGGAATTGGATTCTGACGATCTTTACATACACTTATATACCATATAGAGTACTAATAAAATCTCAGAATATCCATAACAGAACCCCTACATAGTGTGGCATGAAAAGTTTTCTCATTCAGCAAAAACACTATTCATAAGGGTTTCAAAAATTTCCAAAAATTGGGGTTATTACAGTCTCCCCTCCTTAAATGGATTCCGTCCCGGAATCAGATAGAAAATGAATAGGGATACTCTCTTAGCATTGCACTTTCTAACTCTCGAGTAAATTTTCCCACATTGTGGTCCTACCACCAAACTCTGCCTAGTTTGATAATCCTTCTCCTAAGCACTTGTTCCTTTTCACTCTATAACCCTTCCTGGTTGCTCCATATAGGTTACGTCGGGTTGCATGTCTATGCGCTCATATGCCCCTATTTATCTGGCATCTGAATTACACTTCCTTAATATTGATACGTGAAACACGTTACGACCTGCTACATGTTCGGGGTTAGGGCTAGCTCATATGCTATCCTCCCAATACGTCTTAATATATCCAAGGGTCCAACAATTCGTGGACTTAACTTTCATTTCTTTCCGAACCTCATCCTTCCTTTCCAAGGGAATACCTATATCAACACTAGGTCCCCTCCTTCCTATCCCTTGTCCTTTTGTGTCAAATCAACATACTTCTTATGTCCGTCTTGGGCTACTACCAGCCGTCCTCTGATTAAATCTATTAAATCCTTGGTCCTTAGGACCACTGCTGGTCCGAGCATCTTGCGCTCTACATCTTCATCCTAACACAAGGGAGATCGATATTGTCTTCCCTCAAGGATCTCATAAGACGACATCTTGATACCTGACATACGATCTACTATCGTGAGAAAACTCAATCCGCGTTAAGTGATCATTCCAGTTTCTTTCAAGTCTATTGCACATACTCTCATTATAGCTTTTAGCATTAGAGCTTTTGCTTCTCAATACCCATTCTTTTCCAGTTCGTAATCGCTACTACCTTCCGTTCCTAATATTATACGGGTTATACTTTTGCTCGTTAGCGTTCTATAACCTTTTAATAACCACGTCAACCTTAGTATCACGAATGTGTTTCCATCCCGAATACCATCATAGATTTACTACTCCTTTTTCAGCTGTTTCTATTTTCCAAAGTTTGATCAATCATATAGAAGTAAAGGAATTTGTTGAGAGATCACTATGATCATGAACACTTGTTATATCGCATAGTTAGTACATAAGGTGGCCAGCCTTTAGTACTTGACAAGCAATTAAACAATAGCTGGTATCCTACTCGGCTTCTATCACACAGATAGATAGTCATTCGGCAATACCTCCCCTTCTGGAAGGGTTGTTCTTCTCAGCTTATATGAAATGAAAAGAAGAGAAAAGAACGAACTGAAGAGAATTGTATATAAGAAAAAAAAATTATTGCCATAAAATATCTGGCTTGGAATCTACCTCTGAACTACAGAGGTCTGTCATAGGAGAACAAAACATATAAGTATTTATATCAACATCAAGTATTATAGCATCGTATTTCACATGCCTAAATATTTTTGCTATTTCGTCCATCATTGTATGGACCCATGCTCTCCCTCGAGCTTATACACAATCACCTTTCATGATTCATGAAGAACACTCCTGATCCTGACATACATACATGACATGAAGCAGATAAAAGTGCAGAAGAGTTTCAGTCAAAGCAACGATAGCAGGTTAATACCATTCTTAATCATATGCCTTCAATAGAAGACTTAACTCAAAGGTTCGTTTAGTCCTTTTTGAAATATGGTCCTGGATTATTCTCAAGATAGGACCTTCTAAGATAGATAGCCCGCTCATGGCGATTACACGAATTAAACCTTTACCAACTACTATTACGGTTGGGTATTGCACAGTCATCAGAAGGAATGTCAATCTTCCAAACCATAATACAACCTTCACAGCTTTAACCATCATCACTGTATTCTTTTGGTACAAGCACCTATAATTATCCTTTTACCTTTAAAGTGTCGGCCACCTCTTTGGCCTTTCCTGATAGTAATAGTTCCTTATAATCAATGTCTTTTAACCGCCTTCAACTAAATTTTCTACCTCATTTTAATCACTGTTTATGTGAAAATGCTTTTCTCAAGTCCTGGTGAGAAAAAAAAAATCACCATTTTTCCATAAGTCATTGCTTCAGTCTTTAGAGGTTAATCACTGTCACGACTGACTCTCAATTATACTTAGAACATCTTTTATCTTAAGCCCTAATTGCCCTAAACAATTTCGACCATTACTGGTTCGATCCATACTTTCTCGTGGTTTAACATGTGCCCCACTTGGCAACATTATAATTACGTCATATTTCCTTTATCAATGATAGGGATAAATAAATTATGATTGTATAATTAAATACTGCATTAATTGTACAAGTTGTGGACTGCTAGGCCCAATAAAAAGATATATGATACTTAGACCAGAAAGGTTAAGCCTGATGGACCAGATCAGGCCTGATGGAATAAAAAAGGCCCAGAAGCCCTGATTATTAATTAATTTCATAATTAATTAATAAGGGAAAAATCAGATGTTGAGAAGAGTCCCGATAAGGATATAAATCCTTAGAGATTAGCCTCAAGGGGACCTAAAAGGATAAGGAATCAGTTTCCTACTATCTAGGACTCCAAAGTCCATTCTAATTATGAGACTTACCCACCAAGTCTCCTATACCAAGTCCAATTCAAGGACTCCCAACATCTATATAAGGGGCCTCACCCCACAAATCAGAACTACGTTTTTGGCTTGATTCTCTAATTCACAGAGATACGTAGGCATCTCGTAAAGGCAGATCGAGCCACGAAACACGAGAGCAGCCATTAAAGGCCTTGAGCTCCCGAATCTTAGTAATAAATACAGCAAATAATAACCTTAGTTTTTTATCCATAACATTTGGCGCCGTCTGTGGGAAAGCACAACAACAACCATGGCGAGAACACGGAGAACAATTAGAGCTCTAGAGGAAGGAACACCATCAGGGACAACTCAGGTGATTTCGTCAACCGTGGAGATTCCTCCCCACTCAACTTATGCATCTGCTCAAGGGGAAGCCCAGACAGGGGCAACTCAACCTCAGCCACAAGGGACAACTCCCCCGACTATCCAAGGTACGAATCCTCAAGTTCAACAAGTACATATACCTGTGAATTCTCGACCCGTCGGGTATGAATATTCAACTATTGTTACTACTAACCCCCCTTATGGGATGCCCCTTCACCCTGAGGTTGGAGGAAGTGGATATGCTGGGCGAAGCGAAGCACGAGGGCAGTCGCCCCCTATATACGAGGTTTGGGTCCTATCCCTGAGGATCGGGAATTTTATGGTCCTTACACTGAGAGAGACTCCGAATCTTCGGATGATGAAGTGGCCCCGAGAAGGAGGCGTCCTGGAAAAGAGCCAATGGCCGATGGAAGGCAACGCCCCCAAAGCACCCCAGGGGCGAATCCCCAAGAAGTGCAAGAAAGGATCAGGGCTCATGAGGCTGAAATCCAAAGGCTGAGGCGTGATTTGGAGGCTCACCAGGCCACCAGACCCCAGATACCTCCTAGGAGGAGAGATCCTCCTCCTGTCATAGACCTGGATGGTCCGGTACGAAGAAGGGCTGCTGTCCCAAGAACTGATCCAAGCAATCTCCTTCCCCTTGGAGATCCTGATGATCCAACTCCACCCTTAACAGAAGAGATAATGAATGCCCATATCTCAAGGAAATTCAAGATGCCCACTATCAAAGCCTATGATGGCATGGGAGACCCCGCTAATCATGTTAGGACATTCTCTAATGCACTGCTGCTGCAACCCGTGAATGATGCTATAAAGTGTCGGGCCTTCCCTCAAACCCTGTCGGGTATGGCTCAAAGATGGTACAGTCGTCTGCCCCCAAATTCTATTGGATCGTTCAGAGAATTAAGTCAGGCTTTTATTAAGCAATTCATCAGTGGAAGAGTCCATGAGAAAAGTTCAGCATCTCTTATGAGTCTTGTGCAGGGAGCTATGGAATCCTTGAGAGATTACCTGAATCGTTTCACAAAGGAGGCTTTAAAAGTCCCGGACCTTGATAATAAGGTAGCCATGATAGCACTGCAACAAGGCACTAGGGATGAGTTTTTTAAGATGTCCTTGGCCAAACGCCCCCCTGAAAGTATGTTGCAGCTCCAGGAGAGGGCAGGGAAGTATATCAAAGTTGAAGAAAGCATGAGGAAGACCGTAGTAAGTAATGAGCCCACTGGAGGCAAGAAGCGGAAAACTGATTTAGAATATATTGCAAAAGACAAATATTCTAGAACCGAACAAAACCCTGATTCAACCCCCAAGAGGGGAGGACCTGGGCAAAAGTTCACTGAATACGCTAAGCTGAATGCTCCTATAAGTCAGATTTTGATGGAGATTGAGAAAGACAGAGATATTCACTGGCCTAAGCCCTTGAAGGCTGATCCCGCCAAGCTAGATAAGGGCAAGTCTTGCAGGTTTCACAAAGATGTTGGCCATGACACCGATGAGTGTAGGCAATTGAAAGATGAAATTGAGTTTTTGATTCGAAAAGGAAGATTGAACAAGTATACTGGAGATGGAGGGGACAGAAATAATAATGGAAGGAAGAACTTTGAAGATCGTAGGAGGGACCGAGACGATCAGGGGCGGAATCCCCAACCTAGAGGGCCGGTTATAAATGCAATTTTTGGAGGTTATGCATATTGTTGGAGAAGCCCCGAAGAGGGCCAGGACAGAAGTAACATTGGCTTTTGATGATTCTGACCTAGAGGGTGTGAAGTTTCCCCATGACGACCCGCTGGTCATAACACCGATAATAGGAAATAGCCCGGTTAAGAGGGTCCTTGTGGATAATGGTGCTTCTGTGGATATCTTGCTCCATGACACCTTTCTAAGAATGGGGTATAACGACTCCCAGTTGACACCAACCGACATGCCGATATATGGATTTGCTGGAGTAGAATGTCTTGTGGAAGGGATAATCAAATTGCCGACCACCATAGGTACGGAACTAAGGCAAGCAACGCAGATGCTGGATTTCGTGGTGGTAAAGGCTAGTTCAACTTATAATGCTATCATGGGGAGAATAGGGATACATGCCTTCAAGGCAGTCCCCTCTTCCTACCATTCAGTCATGAAGTTTCCCACCCGAAACGGGATTGGAGAAGAGAGAGGAGATCAAAAAATGGCTAGAAGCTGTTATGTGGCCTCTTTGAGGGCAGATGGAGTCGGGGGGCAGGTTCTTCCTATTGAAGATATGAATGTTCGAGAAAATGATGAGAATAGAGGAAGGCCAGCAGAAGAATTGGTTTCAGTTCCTTTAGACTCCGAGAATCCTGAGAGGATGACTTTCATTGGAGCCACATTAGAGGAGCCCCTTAGAGGGAAGTTAGTGAAATTTTTGCAAGAAAATAGTGATGTGTTTGCATGGTCAGCAGCTGATATGCCAGGCATAGACCCGGAGTTAATTACTCACAAGCTAAACGTGGATCCAAGCCGGAAGACAGTGAAACAAAAGAAAAGAAATTTTGCCCCGGAAAGACAAGAGGCTATAAAACAGGAAGTAGAAAAGCTCTTAGAGGCTGGTTTTATTGAGGAGATTCAATTTCCGGAGTGGTTAGCAAACCCTGTAATGGTGAAGAAGGCTAATGGAAAGTGGAGGATGTGTATAGACTTCACTGATCTGAATGATGCATGCCCCAAAGACTGTTTTCCGCTGCCTAGAATTGATACTTTGATTGATGCCACTGCTGGACATGAGATGCTGAGTTTCATGGATGGATTTAGCGGATACAACCAGATCAAAATGCATAAGGATGACATTCTAAAGGTATCATTTATCACTGACTTTGGTGTTTATTGTTATCTTGTTATGGCGTTTGGTCTCAAGAATGCAGGAGCCACCTATCAAAGGTTGGTGAATAGAATTTTTAAGGATCTTATTGGTAAGACTATGGAAGTCTATGTTGATGACATGTTAGTCAAGAGTCTAGTAAAGACTGATCATATAGCCCATTTAAGGGAAGCTTTTGAGGTCCTGAGGTACCACAAGATGATGTTGAATCCTACGAAGTGTGCTTTCGGAGTAGGATCTGGAAAATTCTTGGGACTGATGGTCTCAAAGAGGGGAATTGAGGCTAACCCGGATAAAATAAAGGCGATCCTGGACATGGAACCACCAAAAACTGTTAAGGATGTTCAGAAGCTTACAAGAAGGGTTGCTGCGCTAGGACGATTCATCTCCAAGTCGGGGGACAAGTGTTTGTCATTCTTCAAATCGCTAAAGAGCATCAAAGACTTTGTATGGAGTGAGGAAAACCAGAAGGCATTTGAAGAGTTAAAGAAGTATATGGCCCATGCCCCGTTGTTGGCCAAGCCAGTTCTGAGTGAAATTTTATTCTTGTACTTGGCTGTTTCAGAGAGCGCCTTGAGCGCGGTGTTGGTTAAGGAAGAACTGAAAGTCCAGAAACCCGTATACTATGTCAGCAAAATTTTGCATGGTGCTGAGTTGAATTATTCAACTATTGAGAAATTCGCTTTAGCCTTGGTAATGGCTTCAAGAAAGCTGCGTCCTTATTTTCAAGCTCACCAGATTGAAGTGCTAACAAATCAGCCACTGAGAAATATCATTCACAGTCCCAAGGCAAGTGGGAGACTGATTAAGTGGGCAATAGAGTTGGGAGAGTTCGATCTCAAGTATAAGCCACGTACGGCTATAAAAGCCCAGGCACTAGCTGACTTCGTGGTGGAATGTACTATACCCAACCAAGAAGTCGGGGGGCAGGAAGATACCATACCTCAAGACAAGGGAGTCGACAATGGGGACAGGGAGAAGGATGATAAGGAGAAAGAATATTGGGTTCTCTATTTTGATGGAGCATCAAAAACAAATTCCAGTGGAGCAGGGTTGGTTTTACAAAGCCCTGATGGATTCTTAATTGAGTATGCTATGAAGCTAGACTTCCCAACCACAAACAATGAGGCAGAGTATGAAGCCCTGATTGCTGGCCTTGGTCTAGCTGGGACACTTAGAGTCAAAAACTTAAAGGTCCGTGGAGACTCGAAGCTGATCATATCCCAGGTAAAGGGAGAATTTGAGGCAAGGGATGATACGATGGCTAAGTATGTTCGCCTAGTAAGGGCTGTGATGACCCAATTTAATGAATGCCATGTTGAACACATTCCAAGGGAAGAAAATGCTAAAGCAGATGCGCTATCAAAGTTTGCTTCATCTGAGATTGAAGAAAGTTCAGGAAGTGTGTACTTCCGTGTTTTGAAGACACGAAGCATAGATGTTAAGCTTGTGGCTCATATAGGCTTGGGGACGTCATGGATTGATCCCATCAAGGCTCACATTCAGACCGGTTGGTTGCCAAGCGATGCAACTGAGGCACGGAAGTTAACTATTCGAGCACTAAGGTACTCATTGATAGATGGAATTCTGTATAAGAGATCTTTCGTGGTTCCTTACTTGAGGTGTCTCAGGCCCGACGAGGCACGCTTGGCTCTTGAGGAAGTGCATGAAGGTATTTGTGGGCAACACTTGGGGGGCAGGGCCTTGGCTCATAAGATAACCCGTTTAGGCTTCTATTGGCCAGAAATGATGGCTGATGCCAAAGAATATGTGAAGAAGTGTGATCACTGTCAGAAGCATGCACCAGTTGTTAGACAACCCCCCGAGATGCTGACCTCTATCAACTCGCCTATTCCCTTTGCCATGTGGGGGATGGATATTCTAGGGCCTTTTCCTATGGCCACGACACAAAGGAAATTTCTGATTGTAGCCATTGATTATTTCACCAAGTGGATCGAAGCCAAACCCTTGGCCAAAATCACAACTAAGCAGGTTGCACAATTCCTGTGGGAAAACATTATGTGCCGATATGGAATTCCCCGTATCCTCGTCACTGACAATGGAACACAATTCAACAATGAGGAATTCAAGAAGTATTGTGAAGAAAATGAAATTGAGTTACGATTCACCTCTGTGGCTCACCCGCAAGCCAATGGGCAAGCAGAGGTAGCAAATCGGATAATCCTGGATGGACTAAAGAAGAGGATCGAGAAGTCAAGAAATAATTGGGTGGATGAGATACTTCCAATATTATGGGCCTACAGGACTACCTGTAGAGTCACGACAGGAGCAACTCCCTTTATGTTGGCATATGGGGCAGAAGCAATAGTTCCAGTAGAGATATCACATTCCTCTCCAAGGATTCAGGCTTTCAATGCAGAAGAAAATGAGGAAGGGCAGAGGTTAGCCCTGGATTTAATCGATGAAGTGCGAGATAAAGCACATGCAAAAATAGTAGAATATCAGAAAAAGGCTTCATTCTACTACAACCTAAGGGTTAAAGAGAGGTTTTTCAAACAAGGTGACCTAGTCTTGAGAAAAATAGAGGCTTCTGGTGTCGGACAGAAAGGAAAGCTTGCCCCGAATTGGGAAGGGCCGTACAGAGT
Source organism: Apium graveolens (assembly GCF_009905375.1). Classification (NCBI taxonomy): domain Eukaryota; kingdom Viridiplantae; phylum Streptophyta; class Magnoliopsida; order Apiales; family Apiaceae; genus Apium; species Apium graveolens. The sequence continues at coordinate 115,371,588 of NC_133648.1, forward strand.
CAAGAGCGTTCAGGGTAGAGGAACCTACAAGCTGGAAACTATGGAAGGTTTTGAAGTCCCGAGAACCTGGCACACACAAAACATGAAGGTTTACTACGTGTAAGATAGGCGAAGTACGATTCTCACTTGTCATTGTGACAAGTAGGTTTAAAAGTACCTTGAAGCTTTGCTTGCGTAGGATTTTATATTCCAGTAGAATTTACATTGTCTAGTTATTGTTGATTAGGGTCGAACCCATGCTGTGTAAGGTTTTGGAAAACCAGACTTCATATTAAAGAGTTTGAAATTATTTCTATCTAAGGATGTTTAAAGTTCAAATGCATATTAAGATTGTAAAGTTAAAACAGAAAGAGGCAAGAAAAGCAACATATGAAATATAACCCCGAAGGGTAACAAGTTTAGATATGAATAAAGTTCAAAAAGAAGATATACAAAAAGTTAGGCCTTGGAAGGCTGAGATTCCTCAGAACCACTATCCGAAGTCTCCTCGGAAGTCTCAGTCGTTCCTTCGGACGTCTCGGTTGTCCCCTCCGAAGTCCCTGTAGAAGTTCCCTCTGCAGGAGATGCTGGCTGTTGAGGCACTGCTTTTGGAGGCTCTTCCACCCTGGCCTTCTTAGCGACAGGCTCAAACTCCTCTTCGGAAGAATCTTCCTCCTCTCCGTCCTTGATCATAACAGCAAGCTTCTCAGTAACACCTCCAAGCTCTGGAACCCGCACAGGGCAAGGAAAGGGGGACTGCTCAAGGACCTCTGGAAACTCATCCTGGATGGCCTCCACAGCAGCATCCCAGCCCTCTTTATAGCTAACTGGGTGAAAAAGGGCATCATGCTCCACCATCAAGTCCTTGAATTCTTGGGTGTCCATCCAGCCATCAAAGGCTTTGTCCTTCTGCGCCTTTAGAATGACATTTTCGGCCCGGTCCGTCTCCAGGTCAGAAGTGGAAGAGGCCAGTTGAGCTTCAAGGGCCTCTATTTTTTGGTTGGCCTCCTCCAACTTCTTGTTGGCATCTCCCAGGCCAACCTTCCAAGCCTTAGCTTGGTGAATTTCCCCTTGGAAATGGGCGTTAGCCTGCAAGAGAAACAGCGAAAGTTTGGAAAAGAAACATGGAAAGATAAGTACGAAGGGCATAAGTAAAGGACGTACCGTCGCCAGAGCCTGGGCTCCAAATAGCTCATTCCCCTCTAAGTCCTGTTGAAGGATAAAATCTTGATAATCCACCGGGGAGATGGAATGCTTAGACCATTCCTTGGACAGCGCCGTGCTGCCCACAATTGAGTCCTTGCCCCGGATCCCCCAAGCAGGTTGAAAATAGGCCCTTGGCCTCTGCTTGGTGCGTAGAACTTGGCTGGGGCCTTCCTCATCTGGCTCCGTTTCCTGAAGAAGGAACTCGGGGAAGCGGTCACCCAGTCGAGGGTCTTTAAAGATCTTCCCGGCCCTCTTCATCCTGGTTGTCTCCAGGTCCTTCGGCTTGGTAGCCTCCTCAATCTTCTCAGCCACTGCAACAAACAAAGTCAGTTGAAAACCAATGAAATAAAAGTGCAGGAAATAAAGGAGGTAAGAAAGGGAACTTACTTTTCTTATGAACGGGCGAAAGGCCGCGTTCTACCAGGACGGTCTCCCGGATAAGGTCCCAAGAATGGGAAGTACCGTTGTCTTGCGTAAGGAGGTTGAAACCTCTAGCCTCCTCCTCAGACAGAGTTATGTCATTTGGGCTCCCGTCCACGGCCAGCCCAAAAGATGATCGAAACAGGGAGCCCCAATCTCCACCTTCCCAAATAACAAACAAAAAATCTTTCTTCCGCCCCAAGTTGTTGTCAGGGATGGACTTCCCATTCACGATATGGGGGATAGTGGGGCGCTGGTTGATAGAAACCCAACCCGGACTTTTATCAGGGCTGTTTTTGAACTGAAAAATCTTCCTGAAGACAGCAACAGATGTGGGGACGTTGTGCTTGGCGCATTGCGACAGATAGCACAGAATCAACCTCCAGGAATTAGGGGGAAGTTGGCAAGGGCTGATGGCCACATCAGCCAGTAGCAAAGGAATGAATGGATGAAAAGGGAGTCTAATACCTGCCCTTAGAGTATCCCTATAGATGCATAGCGCGTCCTTCTTCCACTGACAGGCCCTGTCGGCCGGACCCGCAAGAACCAGCTTAAAAGGCTCCTTGATTTTGAAGCAGCTGCTCAACTTTTCCAGCTCCTTGGGATCCCGTAAAGCACTAATATGATCATGCGCGTCCAGATGCGCATCAGACGGGTACTCGTCCCCTCGAGTGTTGATCATGTCGATTAAGAAAGTATACCTCGATCGAATAGGAAAATCATTGGACTTTCTAGCCACGTTCATCTTGGCCAAGCGAGTCATTCTTTTGTCAGCCATCTGAAAAAAGTAAGGGGCACGTAAATAGGCTATCTTAAAATGGCACACAATGGAAAAATATACACGAAAAGCAAAGGGAGGAATCTTACCTGAAGAAGCGCTCCTGAAAAAAGGCTTTGAGCTCCGACTTGCTGTTATTGCTCTGAGAATCTTAGCAGGAAGATAAAGAAGAAAACTAAGAAATGAGAAAGTGAGGAGTAATAGCCTTTCCTCATTCCTTTATATAAGAGGAAAAGGAAGTTGAAGGGACGAAAAGCCCATTGAGAACAAAGGCCCATAAGAAAAGGCCCAGAAAAAGGAATATTCCAGAATATTCCTAGGAATTCTAGAGCATTCTAAACAGGGTGTATTAAGCCCAGTAATATTTGGTAAAGCCCAATAAAGAGGCCCAGTAATATTTGAAAAGCCCAATAAAGAGGCCCAGTAATATTTGAAAAGCCCAATAGAAAAAGCCAGGCCCAAATCCAATTAGGATTTGGAAAATTCAATTTTAGCCCTAAAAAATGTAAGGACCAATGGAGAAGGCTAGAAAGAGACCAGAATCCAGGTCGAGATCCAGGTCGTGAATCCTGCCCGAAATCTTTCGAGCAGACACCCGAAAATAACGGGTAATAAAGACCAGAATTCAGGTCGAAATCCAGGTCGTGAATCCTACTCGAAAACTTTCGAGCAGGCACCCGAAAATAACGGGCAAAAAAGACCAGGATTCAGGTCGAAATCCAGGTCGTGATCCCTGCCCGAAATTTTTCGACTAGGCTCACGAAAATAACGGAAAAAATAGGATTAAATTGAAGTCGAAATTTCGACCAGGAATGAGGTCGAATTAGCCAAGCATCTTTCAGGAATAAAGATTAAAAACCCAGGTCGAATTTCGACTAGGATCCTGGTCGAAATCCAGGTCGTGGATCCTAGTCGAAATCCTTCGACCAGGAATCAAGAAAACCAAAGAATTTTCGACCAGGATTCAGGTCGAAATTTCGACTAGGATCCTGGTCGAAATTCTAGTCGATGGGCTCAAGATCAGAAGCTAAAAGTGGGGAATTGACGACCTAGATCCAGGTCGAAATTTCGACTAGGATCCTGGTCAAAATCCAGGTCGTGAATCCTAGTCGAAATCCTTCGACCAGGATGACAAGGCTGACCCCTATTTTCGACTAGGATCCAGGTCAAAATTTCGACTAGGATCCTGGTCGAAAAAGGGTTGGAAATCTGAAAAATCCAGAAAATTAGGGAAAATCCCGAAAAATTAGGGAAAATCCCAGAAAATTAGGGAAAATCCCAGAAAATTAGGAAAAATCCCAGAAAATTAGGGAAAATCTCAGAAAATTAGGGAAAATCCCAGAAAATTAGGGAAAATCCCAGAAAATTAGGGAAAATCCCAGAAAATTAGGGAAAAATCCCAGAAAATTAGGGAAAATCCCAGAAAATTAGGGAAAAATCCAGAAAATTATGGAAAAATCCCGGAAATAAGGGAAAAATTCCTGGAAATTAAGATAATTCCTGAATAAAAGGAAAATTCATTGTAAATGTGTAGGTCGCTCCACACTTTATGGAAAAACGAAACCCTGTAAGGGAACGAATAGACTTAACTTCTGCGAAACCTAATCAATGTTTCCCAAAAGTTGGGGGGCAAATGATAGGGATAAATAAATTATGATTGTATAATTAAATACTGCATTAATTGTACAAGCTGTGGACTGCTAGGCCCAATAAAAAGATATATGATACTTAGACCAGAAAGGTTAAGCCTGATGGACCAGATCAGGCCTGATGGAATAAAAAAGGCCCAAAAGCCCTGATTATTAATTAATTTCGTAATTAATTAATAAGGGAAAAATTAGATGTTGAGAAGAGTCCCGATAAGGATATAAATCCTTAGAGATTAGCCTCAAGGGGACCTAAAAGGATAAGGAATCAGTTTCCTACTATCTAGGACTCCAAAGTCCATTCTAATTATGAGACTTGCCCACCAAGTCTCCTATACCAAGTCCAATTCAAGGACTCCCAACATCTATATAAGGGGCCTCACCCCACAAATCAGAACTACGTTTTTTGGCTTGATTCTCTAATTCACAGAGATACGTAGGCATCTCGTAAAGGCAGATCGAGCCACGAAACACGAGAGCAGCCATTAAAGGCCTTGAGCTCCCGAATCTTAGTAATAAATACAGCAAATAATAACCTTAGTTTTTTATTCATAACAATCAACATTTCTATTCTTGAGAATTTTGAATATTAACTTTCTCCTTATAAAACCTCTAAGGTTATCCTTCAATCGTTCCTCCTGTATTCCCTAGATACAGGGCATATCAAAATACCATTTACTATTACTAGAACCATTGTCTATATACTTCTGAAAAATTTCTCCACTGATTCTTAAAGGTTGTTGTTACCTTAACCCTTTTCCAAATCATACTGTCAAAACTCATGATGTCCCTATTAAGGGTGAAATGCCAACCTTTATGCATTCCCCTAGGATTCATTGTAAGTTATCGATGTTCTATCCTTAATTCCACCTTTAAAAGGTACCTGCATCCTTCCATGGATAAATCAAGTCATATATCCCTGAAAAGGGTGTCTTATTCAATCATTCCCACCTCGATAGTATATGCCTAATTTCACAATAACATCTGTATTCAAAATGGGGTCAATCAATATGGCCTCCAAAAGATAACAATGTTTACCCGCTTTTCTTTCCTAATTTGGTATTGACAACAGGGATGTTCTGGAAGATATCGGTCGTGTTCAACATGAACTTTTTCTTAATAATTCCTCATTTACTTTTGTTGTTTATCTCAACAGTCATCTCAATGTTGGAATATCTCTCATACCTGGCGTCTCCCTTTCTGGGTATCGAGCCACCGGTCTTACATTTCACATTCTTGAAGGTCGCTTCCTTCATCCAATTTTCCTACTTTCTTACTTTCTTGTCTCCTTAGTCTATCCAGGTCTCATTATTTATCCTTCGAACTATCTCAAGGTTTCCTCGAATCCTCCCAACTTACAGGGGATAAAATATATGTATCTCTTATGCCCTCAACCGTCAATTTTAACTCATGGTGAATCATCCTCATCCTGACGAATGCATACTTTCTATTTCTATTGCTACAAGTCTTTAAGACTTCCTCATACCTAACTCCCTTATCATACCTCAAACTCTATTGCCTTTTTATTTCTTTCCACTTCAGTCTCCCTTTATTTTCCTTTCTCTTACAATCATTATTTCATGAACCCACTAATCATTGACTTCAAACATCACATCGTTCTGGGATTCTTGTCATCAGAACGAATCTTGACAACTTTTACAACTTAGCTTCATATTTCATCATACTCGTCCGCCTTTGTTCTGACTCTAAAGCTTTTACACTATCTCCATAACCTCAGGAATTACTTTCCCGAAACAATTGACTGAACTTTAATCAGTTTATTCTAACCTCTGGCTCCATGCCTTTCTTGGTCTTTCACCAGTGGTGGCCCTTCTTTTAGGAGGGTAAGTGACAAAACAGTCTTTTATGATTCGTCAATCATTTAGAATTTCAAATGATTCATATATTTCCTTTAGCCAGACTCTTGCCTCGACTGGGTCAACCTGTTCCTTGGAACTCTGTGAGCTTAGCGATTTAAAGGTCACGAAAGAATTTCCTACCGCATTGTTTCCTCAAGGTGGTGGTTGGGGATAATAGTCTAAGTCCTTTTTAGACAGGTCCATGAATTGCCGTATAAGAGTACCGTCTCGGGTCTCCTTTCCTTACTCGACTTTCTGTTTCCTTAGTATGAAATGTTTCATCCTTCTCCCATACTTGGGGTTATCTTATACGTTAAAATCCTCATTTTCCACTTCATTATGTTATGGGCTCCTTCTATCTTGATGGCGACCTCCCTGACTATCACGTTCAGGGTTTGATCTAAATCTTATTCCTCAACTAGCTTTCATCTAAGATTTCATCTTTAAGTTCTTGAACATTTGGAACCCAAATTCTGTAGGAATGCCTCATTATTCCCTTATCATCTTTCTCGGTATTAATCTCTTATCTATTTGTTGGCCTTCTGCCTTCATTCATCACTTTTTCTGGCACACTATGTTCTTTTTCAATAATTCGGGCTGTATTGCAATCTCAAACAGCTTTTCGGTACCGGCTCCGGTTACCTTCACTTCTATCTCCAAAATCTCTTATAAACTCTCCCAAAGACATTTTCATCTTGAGTCTCTCCTTTTTACTAAGGGCATCAGCCACCACATTGGCTTTCCCTGAATGATAAAGAATCTCCCAATCATAATTCTTGATTAGCTCTAACTGCCTCCTCTGGCGTATGTTGAGCTCTTTCCACGTAAAAATGTACTAGAGCTCCTATGGTTTGTGTAAATCTCACACTTCTATCCATACAGGTAGTGCCTCCAATCTTTAGGGCAAAACTATTGCCATGAGTCCAAGCTCTTGGGTGGGGATATCGAATTTTATATTCCCTTAATGGTCTTGACGCGTACGCGATTACCTTGTTGTGCTGTATAAGAAGCACCCTAATTCTTTATGCGAAGCGTCACTACACATCACAAAATCTCCTTTTCCATCCGGCAACGCCATCATAGGGGCCGTCACCAATCTTTGCTTCAGTTCTTAAAAGCTGTTCTCGCATTTCTCTATCCATTCAAACTTCTCAGTCTTACGAGTAAGCCGCGTTAAAGGGGCTACCATCTTTACAAACTTGAACGAACCTCCGGTAGTGATCGACCAATCCTACTTCTGGTAGGCGACCTAACCATGGTCATTAATTTCATTAGTGGTCTTTTATTCATTCTTGTCAGGATCCTCCATGGGATCCTCCTCAGCAACTATCCCTTCTAGGACAACATCCTCAACTGCTACATCCTCAATATCAACATCATCCGGTCCTGCATTAGGACACTCTATCAGATCCACAATCTGATCTCCAATTAGTAATAAAACATCATCGCGCTGTTGCTCCTCAACCTCAGGGTTCGGAGTCCCGCTACCATCTACGATAACGAACTACGCTTCTATCACGATATTTATAAGGGTTCTCATAAGGGTTTTAATTGTCGGTACTACGTTAGGTAGCCCGACTATGAACTTGGCAAGAGTTCTTATTATCTTAGTGAACTTATTATCTTAACGTCACATCATCTCTGAGGTTTATAACGCTTAGCTCTGATACCATTTCTGTAACACCCCCAAATCCGGGGTCGGGGATCCGGGTTGTCACGAGTTCCATTTCCCTTAATAACACCCAATCTTAATACACAATCAACTACTCTGAACTGTGACCCCACAATAAACACACACACCACAAGTTATAGTCTCTGAGATGAATATCCAAAAATAATCACAAGTCGTTTTATTCCACAATTATATGTCAATACACCTTAAAAAGGTTTCTGAATAAATTTACATTTTTTTGCCATTATTACAATTCATAAATATACATAATCTGGTACGTCAAAAGTTGAAAGCCTAGCCTATTGGTAATTTCTACCTCAGCTACAGCGGCCTCAACGCTTCCCGAAAGCTGCGGAACGTTTCCTATCCGCTTGCAAATTGGGAGCTTGGTCCTGTTCATCTTGTCTATCTGATGTTGTGTGATGAAAGAAGAAAGCAAGGGTGAGCAGCAAGCCCACCAAAATAATATGTATAATGATTAACAATATATGAGCCTTCTCATAGTACTCATGGAAATCTTGGTCAAAAGAAATGAACCAAGTTTGATATCTTAATGCGATGAAGTCGCAAAATATTCAGTATATATATATACATATATACTTTTCAAAATATTGGAAGTCCTCTTTCATGCATAATACACACAGAGTTCCAGTGTATAACTGTATAAAAATATCGTTGCAAGGTGATCTCATATATCTAACCTTGTCTCAACGTTTTTATGAAAATCTTTGTCATGCATAAGATAATCATTTACTAGATATAAGTTTAAAAGATGAAGTTACAAGATACTCCAATATACTTATATCTTTTCCAAATACTACTTGAACTACCACCGTTCAAGTTATAATTAGTTTCAAAAGGGTCATCCCATAGATGAGACTACGAGACAAGATTTGAATAGATTCAATCTTTGAATATCTTTATAAATAATGAAGTTACGAGATACTTCATTAAGTCCCGATATATATATATATATATATATTCATATATATCTCCCATACATTTCCTGAAAACCTCTGTCATGTAAAGTATGAACAGAGTTTGAAACATCCAATGAATTTTGGAAAGGAAAAGAATTTTGGTATAAACCCGATATCTTGCTGATCAGGCAAAGATACCAATAAGTAACCTTTTCTACTAGTAGATGGATGAATCCCCCACCGGTCATCACCCTGGCCACATAAGGACCTTGTGCTGGACCGCCACCCGGCCTCTTACGCGTTGATGGACTGCCACCCAGCCACTTACACTTTGATAGACCGTACCCCGGCCTGTCGCTTATGCCGACTCAATTAGATGGACTTACTTCCCGAACGTTGGGTAAGTAATCAATTCATTTATCAAAACAGCAACCTTATTGCGAATATAAAATACACCACAGAGCCGGATCCCATAGATTTTTGAGCGAGTATTCAAGTCCCCTTCAAAAAGGAAGATCTTAATTAAAAAACGAGTTTTGGGATCCGCTCTAACCTTTGAAAATCATTTTAAAGACTTGAAAACACTTTAAAGAGTGTTTGGAATAATGCTGATTTAATAAAGTAAATCAGTCTCAATAAAAAGAAATATCTGAATATTATTATTTAAATAATATTCCCATAAAGAATCATCTTTATAAAAGTAATTGAAGTAGAAGTTTTAAAACTTATACTTGAAATGGATATTAAATAACCAAAGATATACTTATATGAAAGTACTATCTTTATTTGAATAATCAAAAATAAGTTTGATTATCGACACCTTATTCTTTAATAAAATAAAGAATATATCTCAGCAAATAATCGGAGTCATAGATCCTCAAATGAATATTCAAATAATATTCAATAAATAAAATAAGCTGAGTCATAAGCCCTCGAATGAATATTCGAAATAATATTCAATAATAAAATAAAGGAGTCATAAGTCGTCGGATGAATATTCGAAATAATATTCAATAATAAAATAAAGTTATCGAATAAACCTTATTCGATTAATAGTTTTGAAAACTATAACCATATATATATATAAATATATATATATAAAAATTTACTCGGGATCCTCGACTCCCGGTTTTAGAAAATGTTTTCACCTTTGGGTCCCTATACTAAGGGTATATGCAAATTACTGCTATTCTCTAGCATAGGTATTATCAACTGAACCAACAGATATATATGGCAAGAATACGAAACAGGCATGCATATATATACCATAACAACATGCTTCAATATATCGCAAGATAATGCATATACATATATACATCACAACAACAGTATAACGGATAGAAAACTTGCATGAGCGACTGGGGGTTACGAATGGCTCGGGACGAGTCTGGTAACCTATAAGCAACAAGTAAGTTGGAATTAAACCAAAGTCACTTGTAAATCTATACTCTAACCAACTCAGACTCTAACGCTCGTTTTGCGCTTAACGATTTACTTAAGTCGCTCGAGTACCCTCGGCTCCACCATTTTTAATAAATTACCCATTACGAGTTTTAAAGCGATTCTTTCGCGAGTGCCTTACCATTTGCCTAATACACTTTACATAAATGATTCATACTCCAATTAGTCCTTTAGGGTCCTTAACCAATGTTTCAAAGTAAGGCGAGGGATAATGTTTTGTTCGCGAAACGCCGTTACTTAAAACAGCCGTTTCTCCTAAACCGTACATCGGAATCAAACGAACTACATATCAAAACGAAGCTCGTAACATGAACTATCTAATCATGGCAATGGTCAAAACCTAGCAGGGAGTTCTAGGGTCATAATGTTATGAACAAAAGCAGTCTAAAGTAAATCGGACATTACGACGGCTATGTTTACGCGATTTCTCAAATTTTATACCATTCAATTCCATCACCAAACAACCCCAATCCATTCATACCATCAAAGTCCATCCATATCACATCCTAACAGCCCCAAAACCCAATATTATCAACTTTATACTACCCTCAAACATGAACTAAAAGCTATACTTAAGTTCATTAACCAATAATCAAGATTTACAACTTCAAACTCATTACAAATCCAACCACACTCTAAGTATACAAGGATCATGCCCCTCATGAACTATAACAATCAAAACCATTCCTAATACTCAAAAGTAAAGCTAGGGTTTGAAGTTTTATACCTTCTTGAAGCTTTTAATCAATGAAAGATCCTTGGAATGCCCATGGAAGCCTTGATCTATGCTTAAGCTACCTTGTCCTTACAAATAAAATCAAGAATCAAAAATTTGTTCTTGAAAGTTACTATTCACCCTAAACTTTTAGGAATTGATTAACTAGGTAAATCTTGGATTCTTGGATCCAAACTTATAGCATAACTAAGTTATGAATTATGGAAGCTAAAGAAACAAACCTTATAATTTTTGAAGGTGTGTAGCTTGAGTTTTTGAAAAACTCCTCCTTGTTTTTCTTCAAAAAGCCGAGAGCATGAAGAAGAAGAAAGAGAGATTTTTGTGTTTTTGCTTTGATTTGATTTTTGGTTGGTTGTTTTTGTTTTGTTTTAGGTCAATTACCCATTTACCCTTGATTTTGTGTGGTTAATATTCCACCACATTTCCTTCCCTCTTATGTCATGCTTGCATCACTTTGTGATGTCATCACCCCTCCTTTGTCCTCTTTCTATTGGTTGGATGACATCATCCCCTCTAATCTCTTTGATTAACTTCCTAATTATTTGCCTAATGACCGCTGATCTGTTATACGGTTCGCTTAACTTTCGTTCTCGTTTATCGTTTGAGGGATCATACCCGGGATCTTATTACTTGGGTTCCCTTAACCTTTCTCCATATATTATATTCCTTTTATGATCCTCTCTTATAATCCTTGAATTTAAATCCTTTTAATCATGTTACCTTATGCTCAATTCTTTCCGTATCTAGTGGACTTCCGGGAAAAATCAAAGTGTTCGGAATTGGATTCTGACGATCTTTACATACACTTATATACCATATAGAGTACTAATAAAATCTCAGAATATCCATAACAGAACCCCTACATAGTGTGGCATGAAAAGTTTTCTCATTCAGCAAAAACACTATTCATAAGGGTTTCAAAAATTTCCAAAAATTGGGGTTATTACACTTATTCTTTAAAAACATAATAATGTTTTTCATTGATTTTAAAATTATGCGTGATTTGTTAAATATTTTAATAATATAAAATATGTATAAGATTGTTGTTATATGATTTAAGGCCCATCTAACCATCTTTTATGTGATTTAAGTTATTTATTAACTTGCTGGCAAGTTTCCGTATGAATTTGGATTAACTAACTACCTGAATAATTTTAATCTTCGAAAACTTATGTTCCCCTACTTCTCTGAACCTTTATGACCATGATCAGGCCATTACACAATCATAGATAATCCCAGTTCTTTATTTTTTATTTATTTATTTATTTTTATTATTTATTGCTTTATTTTTAACAGATAAAAAAGGAAGGTTGAATTCGGGAGAAGAACCAGATAGAACGATTTTTTGGCAAAAGCCTCGTAAGCAGAAAAATGGTCAAGAGGTCGAAGAGGTCGATGAAGAATTGTCTGTTGTATGCGATAAAATTGTAAGTTTCTACTCCAATGAAAAATTATGAAAATTAGTTAACTCCATTTTGGTTAAATTATTTTCTTGTTAACAGAACGTATTGTTGGAAAAAAAAGAGAAGGGTGAGATACAATTTTCTGGTGGTGAAGATGTTCTGACTACGGCTTTGGAGAGTCGTGAGCATTCTGGAAGGGTTCGGGCTGTTGGAGGGTACATCACTCCAAAACAATACTTTAAATTGCCGAAAGATCAAAAGCTTCGAATCACAAAGGCAGAGTTGATGGCCAGTGATCGATAAATGGAAGAACTGGTTGATAAAAGACGCAAGCTCTCGAGGCAGAGATTGCTCACTTGAAGTCATTGATAGAAAATGGAGGTACTTTTCACTCTCCGATGCGGTCTGAAAAGGCAGTTACAATCCGGAAAAGGATAAAGAAATGAAGTCAAAGCCACCATCTGCAAGAGGAGTTGTGTTGATACCTGAAGATGATGAATGTGTTCTTACAAATGCCCCAACTAGGCCTTCACCTCCTGGAAGTTTGGTAAGTTATTTTAATTTCGTGAGCAACCTTGTGATTTATCTTACTAAGGTAAATCATTTTTACCTTAATTTTTAATTTTTTATTTAAATATTATAGGCCCAACGATCTTGTGAGCTATCTGTGGAGAGAATAGAGAATAAGGTTGCATTTGGTATGGTATATCCTCGCGAGGATAATTTAACTAATCCAGTACATGGACTTGATATACCAATTGGACATCAACGTGTCTCCATTTATGGCCTCATTAAACCAGATGCCTTGCTTCCCGCTGAGACGCGTGGTGATATGATGACTGTCAGCGATGCTTTAGGTTCTTTTTTAGCATGGCCTGAGGAATTAATTAGCTACACAAATGTTGCGGTATGATGAATAATTTATATGTATAATATTGTCTGAATTTTGAAATTAAATTATTCATTTCAAGATATTAAAAATTAAATGGTAGGTACATTTTATTTTAGTTTATATATTATCATCAGGTGCAGAAAAAAGAAAGGCCCCGAACAAGTGCTTAAAAAATAAAAAAGAATGACGGGTTGCATGATTTGAAGGAACAATTCATTCAAGCAAATCCAGGTGCGAAAGTGCCAAAGGGCTTTAACCTATTGTATAAACGTGCAACAACTTGGATGAAAACTACCGAGGTTAGTATCCAGGTTCGATGTGAGCCAGATGTGTTTGGACATGAAAAAACGATTTATTTGTTGCATGAGAATGTTGTCTCTTTATTGGAGTTTGAAATGTTGGACCAAGCTGTAGTTGCATCTTACATGGCGTAAGTTACCTTTTTTCTTTTCCCGATAGGACATGATCAGTTCGTTTTAATGTTTGTAATTTTCTAGAATTTGCATTCTAATATCAGTACTCTTTCAATAGGCACTTATATTCTGAGATTAGTGAAATACCAGAACTGGCGGAGACATTTGCTTTTATTCATCTGGGATCCACATATCACGTGAATGCTGATTTTGAAACTTACATTTTAAACCGGTTAAAAGAGGGTAACCCGGATCGGCTATTCTTTTTGCCGCATAATCAGAAGTAAGTAATTATTATAATACTGAAAATTAAAAACATGGATAGTACAAACTTGTATATGACGTGTCCAATCAGCCTTTGGTGTTTTTTTTGTGAAAACAATATGCATTGGATTTTGGTTATTATCTGTGAAGGTGAAATATATATTCTAAATCCACTACCTCACCCGACTCAATTTCCAGAACTAGAAAAGGTGTTATAAAGTTAAATTTTTATTAACGTAACATTTTGGTATAATTTATGATTATTTGTGTACATTGTATGAGATTTTATGTTTTTTATGCAGGGCTTTGAAAAGTTACAACTCTGAAACCGGTATGAGCAATAAGATGGCCAAGGCAAAGTTTCTTGGTGTAAGTACAATACATCGAGTACCTATTTGTGCTTAATATATATGATTTATTTGACATGCCTGATTTGTCATTCAATTAATGAAATAGGGACCTCCCAAACAACCTGGTGGGATTGAATGCGCTTATGTTATAATGCGATACATGAAATAAATTATCGTTGATGACAAGTTATGTTTTGCTAAAAAGGTATACTTTGACGCTTCAAGATTGCTATATATTGAGATATTGTCACTTTTCATTAGTACTGAATTGTGTTTACTTGGAATTTGTAGTGGTTGGCCAAGACTCGATCGTCTTACAGCATTGAACAGCTAGATGAAGTTCGCATTGAGGCCCTCCAGTTCATCCAAGAGCATATCTGACAAATTCTAGTACTCAAGGTCTTTATTTTGTGTAGTGAACGTACATTTGGTAATTTAAACTGCAGTTCGGTGTGGACAGTCTTTCATTTTGGTTTGTAGTAAGATTTTAAGTGTCTCATGAATAGGTGGTAAAGTGTAGTTAGTTAGTTTGCAAATGCAGGGGTTGGTATTGGTTGATGTAGATTTTTGAATGATTGAATGGTCGAATGGTTACTTGAATGAATGGTCGAATGATTGGATTTGTGTGGATGCTTGTTATTCCCAGTTTTTAGTTTTGGTTATGTAGTACATGACATCGGTTTTATTTATAACAAATGTATATTAATAACGAATACATTATTTTTTTAGAAAAATAGTGATGTCAACAAACTTCTAATATATCACATTTAATAAATTAATACTGATGTCAATAAAACAATTGGACATCATTTTTAATGATAAATACTGATATCTCAAAAGCAATTGCATATGACATTTAAGGAAGAAAACTGATGTTAAAAAAGTGAATGTACATCACTTTTTGATAAAAACTGATGTTAAAGACTGATATGTTCAAGTCTAAATTGAACATAGACATCACTTTCTTTGGGAAAAAAACTGATGTCTATGTGACAATATAGACATCACTTTCTTTCGGAAAAAACTGATGTCTATGTGACAATATAGACATCGATTTTAAATAAGAAAAACTAATATCAAAAGATATAATGTACATCGCTTTCAGATACAAAACCGATGTCAAAGACCGACATGTTCAAGTATAAATTGAACATAGACATCAACTTGTTTTGGAAAAAACTGATTTCAATGTGCCAACATAGACATCACCTTTTATTAACAAAATTGATGTTTAATATCTAATTTTACATCACCTAAATCAAAATATTTGATGTCTATGTTGCAACAAACATAGCTCAATATATGTTTAATATGTTTTAATAGGTGTAATTTATTTATTAAATAAATTATTTCTAACAGTTTTTGTAAAAAAAACAATACATGGACATTAGTCGTTTTTCCAGAAGTGATGTCTAAGCAGGTAAAAGACATCGTATTTTGGCCGATGTCTAGAATAGACATCACCGACATCAACATCGGTTGGTAAACAACATAGACATCGGCCAAAACCCGATGTTTATGGACATTTTTCTTGTAGTGGATGTAATATGATTTAAAAATAGTAAGACTTGATTTTAAATATTTTCTTAGTTTCAGAAAATCATTCTAATTATTTCGGATCGTCGAAAATATTATCTCGTCGTATTTTAAATATTTTGAATATAGTTTCAAAATAAACTCCCCATTATTTATTTATCTGTTGACAACGGTCAACTCACAATATCTTAGTACTTCCTCCAAAAATTCTCGGAAGTACATATATATATACATATGAGATGAGTTATTTTTATCAACAAACAAAACGCTTGGGAACTTCGATGTGGTTCGAGTTTTTGAGATATGATAGGATTCTTCAAAGGACTAGGAGGGGTAGACTCTAGTACGATGAGTACTAGGGAGACTACCAAAGGTACCGCAGGCGAAGGTACTGTGTGTACTCAGGAACCTGTAAAGTGTGTGCATACCCGAAATGGGACACATGTTCCGAATGCGGCAAGGGTGATAACCGGGATACGAAAGTGTCATCCTTCTACTAGTAGAAAAGGTTACAGATTTCCATATTATGACCGATCATCGTATTCGGTGGCTCCGGTGAATGTCCTATTCTTCCAATTAGAATTGAGATGCAATTCCGTAACCCAAGCCTAGGTGTTGGGTTTACCATTAAGGTATTGGCAGACTAATAAGTCAATCAACATCATTATTTTGAAAAGAGGTGTGTGTCACCAAGAAAACTACTTGAATAAATACATATCCTTATACGGATTAATATAATTTCTTTAATAGTCTTTTCATACTGTTGATTATTATGGCTGAGGGTTATTGCTCACTCTTGCTTTCTTTTAAATGTCACAACATAACGGATTACTAGTATGCCGGTGTGGGGCTTAGTCACTTGAAATCGTGGGGAGAATCCCTTACAGCTTTGTCTCAGGTGGACCAGAGTATTTAGATAGGTATAAGATGTTAGTAGTAATTATTGTAACTTTATGTAGAGGTTACGAATAATTGTTTAAGATCCTGTAAAGTACATTTGAGTTGTAATAAAAGAAGATTACATTGTGTATATCATTTCTAAGGCTATAACTTGTGTGTGTGCGCGTGAGATTGGGGTCTATTGGATTATTGAATTAGTACAGGTTACACATGATTGAGGATGGCGTGACGACCCAGATTCCTGACCCCAGATTTGGGGGCGTTACACCATGTATCCAACTTTTCTTTTTAATGCTTCCCTTCCCAACCTTCTCAGGTATGTAAAACCATACTTATGGCATCATGTCTTTTTGCATGTTTTTTGTGTACACACACACACACATATATATGTATGAATAACTTTGTTTGCAAGCTTTTATTACATATCCATGTCTGTCTACTTGATTCATAGAATAGTATTACATGTGTTAATGACAAATCATTTTATATGTTGGTAAGGCAATAGTGTTACCATGGCTGATGTACAAACTGTTAAAAAAGAACTGGTTATGATCAATGGTCACAAGTGTTAGGGATTCGAGCATAAAAAAGCAACGGAAAAATAAAATTTTTGAATCCCTACCGTAGGATCTATGTATAATGAACGGATAATTACGGAGAATAGATGTTTTACCTTAAGAAGCTTTACGTTAATGAAAAGATGGAGGTCTTGAATGATCACCATGTAGCCCGTCGCTGGAACGATCTACGCCATGAAGGTGTCCACACGAATGATCGCCCAGAGGATGGGTGTGTACTAGCACGTTCTTGAGGACGCCTTATTGCTCTCTCTATCTCTCTTCAAGCTTCTAGGGTTTATGTTTTATCAAATAAAATGTGTAACCCTAATTCTATTAGAAAGAGATATTATATAGGCAAGAGTTAATGGGCCTCTAATCCTAAACTGAATTTTAGAGTTATTATTATTATTAAATTCGAAATTCTAATTATTGTATTATTAAGTCTCACTTAATCATCCAATAACTTAATTTTGGATTTAATATTAAATTTGAATTTCCTATTTATTTAATTAATGAAGTCACACTTAATTAATAACAAATAATTCGAATTACTTACATTTAATTTAAATCCGAATTTAAATTACATAATCCTCCTACCATTCTTTGTGCGACCCTTTAGGTTATTATTACGTTGGAAACAATTTTAAATCTAATTTAAAATTATATGCAATGAGCGGCATATAGTAATACATCATTGTTACCCAAGTAATAATAATTAAATCGGTGATCAATTAAACCTTTCCTGAATAATGTACAATGTAATATAATCCCTTTAGCCTTATATTATAGATCAAACTTGAGGTACGCATTGTGTCATCCTCTGTTAATGTTCAATCCTTCTTTCCTTGATCAATGAGTAAACTATTAAACAAATCAGTATTTGAGCACATCCATGCATTTTATAGTCTTACTCAATCAAAAGGCCAATAATATCACTCCTTTAATAAAGGAGGGCTAAATCCCATCTAGATCATTCATATTTCTCATACGATTCATAATGTACCCAATATCTACTTTTATTATTACCCGACCAAGGATAACTTTCAATAGTATCAAAGTATATTAATTCTCGTAAAGAAATATAATGATTTCAGGTCAAAGAACCAATACATCATTATCACTATGAGATTAACTTATGACACTATAAACATGTAGTATCTCACAACGGGTCAATCCAGCACCATGTATTTAATACATGGGCCTGTGTTTTGACTTTAGTATCACCATACCTATGATCAATGAGATGTGATTATCAGCCAACAAACACACTAGTCTCAATGTATTTATTATCATCCCTTAACAATAATACTTGACTAGGGAGGGACCTTTAGGAATATCAATACTATTCTTATAATCTCATTTCTAAGTCACGTACTTAGAGGTATAGATTTACATATCATATTCCAAAGATATTTATTAATCTAACATCTTATCGCAAAAAATAAATATATAATAAATTACTAAAGAATAATCCATATAATCATAATTAATAATCCAAATATTTCATAATATAAACATAATAGTGTTGTCTCTAGGGCACAAACACTAACAATCTCCCACTTGCACTAAAGCCAATCACCCATGTATCTAATACCCATGGAACTAGTATGACCTTCGTGCTTTTGCTGTGACAAAGCCTTAGTCAGTGGGTCTGCAACATTATCATCAGTATGCACTTTACATATATGTATATCTCCTCTTTCATTAATATTTCGAAGGAGGTGATATCTCCTAAGTATATGCTTTGCCCGGGAATGGGACCTTGGTTCTTTAGCCTGCGCGATGGCTCCATTATTATCATAGTAAAGATTAACTGGATCTGTGATCGATGGAACCACACCAAGTTCCGTTATGAATTTCTGTATCCAAACAGCCTCCTTGGCTGCTTCACTGGCAGCAATATACTCAGCTTCCATTGTAGAATCAGCTAGTGTCTCTTGCTTTGAACTCTTCCAGCTTACAGCACCTCCATTAAGGCAAAACACAAAACCTGACTGAGATAATGAATCATCTCTGTCTTTCTGAAAGCTGGTGTCAGTGTAACCCTTTACAACCAGCTTCTCATCTCCTCCATACACCAAGAATGAATCTTTAGTCCTTTTCAAGTACTTAAGAATATTCTTGACAGCTGTCCAGTGACCCTCACCAGGATTAGACTGGTATCTGCTCGTCATACTCAAGGCATATGAAATATCAGGACGAGTACATATCATCGTATACATTATAGATCCAATTGCCGAAGCATATGGAACTTTGCTCATACGTCCCTTATCATCTAATGATTTAGGGCAGTTATCTTTTGAGATCAATATCCCATGAGATATTGGGACATATCCTCTTTTTGCCTCAATCCATAAATAGATCAAAGCAACTTAAAGACCATCTTAGCAAACTTGGGATCGACAAAACCCTCAGTTTGTATCATGTATACATCCTCTTCAAGGTTCCCATTTAAGAAAGCGGTTTTGACATCCATTTGCCAAATCTCATAGTCGTAGTAAGCATCTATTGCTAGCAAAATCCCTGTTAGATATATTTGAGATGTCATGTCTAATATGTTTCAAGTTTAGTTTTCAGATCTTAACAAACAGGAAATATCAGTACTTACCGGAATCAGTACTTACTGGAAGTCAGAACTTAAGGATATCAGGACTTAGATTATCAAAACTTAAGTACTAGAGGACTAACAGTTAAGGAAGGAAGCTGATTTACAGGAAAGAAGATCGAGACTAACACAAAAAGAAGATATGCATGAAAAGAGTTAGAGGACTGAAAGAATTGTATAAGATATTTGATTGATATATTTTAGGAGACAGAATTATATTCCATATCAATTAGAAGTTATCTT
Organism: Apium graveolens; assembly: GCF_009905375.1. Taxonomy (NCBI): domain Eukaryota; kingdom Viridiplantae; phylum Streptophyta; class Magnoliopsida; order Apiales; family Apiaceae; genus Apium; species Apium graveolens. The sequence goes on from NC_133648.1 coordinate 115,391,431, forward strand.
GTAACTGTGTACTATATAAACACAGACATAGGTTTACACTATATGTGTTATCATTATCGAGAAGATCATACATTGTAACCTAGAAGCTCTCGTGATATTTGTTCATCACTGAGAGAGAACAGTTCTATTGTAACAGAGTTTATTATATCGAATATATCTGTTTACTGTTACTTGTGTTCGAAATCGATTTGATTGTTTTCTACACTGTATTCAACCCTCTTCTACAGTGTTGTGTGACCTAATAAGTGGTATCAGAGCTTATCTGTTAACACACATACAGTAAAGATCCAAAACAATCATGTCTGAAGAAGTAGAAAATCCAACAAAGACCGCCAAAACTGAAGAAACTCAACAGACTCAAATCCACAGTCAATATGAGACTATAAGGGTTCCCATACTAAGAATTCTGAGTACCCCATATGGAAAGTGAAGATGGCTATGTTTCTGGAAGCTATAGATCCAGAATACCTTGACAGAATTAATGAAGGACCGCATAAGCCAACCAAGCTCTCTGTTGTAGTTGCAGAACAGCCAACAAAGACCATACCAAAGGAGAAAAGTGAGTACACAGCTGAAGATATCTCATCCATTGCCAAGGATGCAAAGGTAAGACATTTGCTGTATAGTGCCATTGATAATTTCATGTCAAACAGGGTAATTCACTGCAAGACTGCAAAGGAGATATGGGATGCTTTGGAGACAAGATGCCAGGGAACTGATGCACTCAAGAAGAACAGGAGGACTATACTCACTCAAGAGTATGAGCACTTTGACTCAAAAAGTGACGAGTCATTAACTGACTTATATCATAGGTTTGTCAAACTCTTGAATGATCTGTCACTGGTGGACAAGGAATATGATCTTGAAGATTCAAATCTAAAATTTGTTTTAGCTCTTCCTGAAAGTTGGGATTTGAAGGCTACTATTATAAGAGACAATATGAAACTACTCTTGATGAAATTTATGGTATGCTCAATACTTATGAACTTGAGATGGATCAAAAAAGCAATAGACAAGGGAGAAAGTCAAGGAAAGTTGCTCTTAAGGCTGAGGAGGAATTCCCCAAAGTGGTTGTCTCAAAGAAAGGCAAAGGAAAAGCTCTCATCACAAAGTCTGATTCAGAATCATCAAGTTCTGATGATGATGATTCAGAAACTGAAAGTTTACCTGAAGTAGATGCTGATGAAGAGATGATGAAATTATGTGCTCTTATGGTGAAGGGTATCACAAAGATAGCCTACAGGAAATTCAGAAGGGGAAAGAAGTTTTTCAAGAAAGGTGGAAGTACTGATAAGAAGGGTTTCAGAAAATCTGGAGGCATAGGAGGAAAGTCTGACATAGGAGATTACTCAAATGTCAAATGCTATAATTGTGGTGAGAAAGGCCACATATCTCCTGACTGCAAGAAAGAAAAAAGTGACAAAGGCAAGGCACATATCATAAAGAAGAAAAGCTGGAAAGACTCTTCAGATTTTGAAGATGAGGTGAACTATGCCTTGATGGAAAATGCTGATGGCAACCCTGAAACTGCTGAATTAAAGGTACCTCAAACAACTTATGCCTTTCATACTGATGATATTACTGACTTGAGATTATATCTTAAAACCATGTTTATTAGCTACAGAGATCAAACTTTAACATGTGAAAGATTAACTTATGAAAATCTTGCTTTTAAGAAAAGGAATGATTATTTAGAAAAGGAGTTATTTATGTTCCATCAAACTCAGAAAGAGAGAGATGATGCTTTTTATGTTAGAGATGAATTGCTAAAATTGAATAAATCTCTAAAAACTGAGTTAGAAAAGGAAAAAGAGATTATTAGGACTTGGACTAACTCTGGCAGAACAACTCAGAATTTATTAAGTAGTAGAAACTGGAAAGAGGGCTTATGTTATGGAGATGATAAAAGTGAAAAAGGAACTGAACAAATTGAGCCAATTGTTGTTAAACAAACTGTTAAGACAAAGGTAACTCCTGTCAAGTTTGTAGCTAAAATTGTAAAGTCTGATTCTGAAAAGATGAAAGAGTCTGTGACAGAAGTTAAGGAGAAGTCAACTTCTGACAAATTTGAAGAAGATAAACCAGCTGAAGTCAACATAGGCTTAATGACAAAGAAGCAGCTTAAGCATAAGCTGAAAGAAATAAGGAATGTCAACAAGGTTAAGGCAGCTAGGAAAAATAGGAATGGAAAGAAAGGTGTGAATAAAAGCAATAATTATATGCCTGTTCCTAATGCTCCTAGAAAGAAATGTTATAACTGTGGAAACTCTAACCATCTTGCTTCTTTTTGCAGGAAGAATAAGAATATAAACTCTTTACCTCCTAAGTCAGGAGTTAAGAGTCAGTCTGTCAGATTTAAGCCACAAAATCTTTATTTTCATTATGGTAGTTTATGGTATTCCATTTATACTTGTAAGGAATATCATAGTTTATACTATGATTACTATCAAATAAAACCTTCTTTGAAGAAAGTTGCTTTAATTCCTTCTAGTGTAAAATCTAATGCAAAGTTTGATATAAGTTCTGATAAACAACATGTTAGCATAAACTCTGATATTAAATCCGCTGCAAATGCTAAAAAACTTAAAAAGGCCAAAGGATCCAAGCAAGTCTGGGTCCTTAAAACTAACCATTAGTGGTCTTTGTGATTACGGGGCAACAGGAGAAACATCCTAGTACTGGATAGTGGATGTTCAGGACATATGTCTGAAAATAAAGCCCTGCTCTCAGACTTTATGGAAAAAGCTAGCCCAGAAGTTTCTTATGGAGATGGCAACATGGGAAAAACTCTGGGATATGGCAATATTAATCTTAGGAATGTCATCATTGAAACAGTAGCTCTTGTCTCAGGACTTAAACACAATCTGCTAAGTGTGAGTTAAATCTGTAACAGAGGTTATCATGTGGATTTCTTTGAAGAACACTATAAAGTTGTAAGAAATTCTACAGTGTTGTGTGACCTAACAATCCCGATGGACTTGACCATAGCAACTGGTGAAAAGGTCTCATCATAGTCTATACCATGAACTTGTTTGAAACCTTTTGCCACCAGTCGCGCTTTATAGGTCTGTACTTTACCATCCATGTCAGTTTTCTTCTTGAAGACCCACTTGCACCCTATAGGTTTTGCCCCTTCAGGTGGATCAACTAAAGTCCATACTTTATTTTGATACATGGATTCCATTTCGGATTCCATGGCCTCTAGCCATCTCTCGGAGTCTGGACTATTCATAGCATCTTGGTAGGTAAGAGGCTCATCATTATCTATGAGCATTACATCATCATCTTGAGTCAAGAGAAATCCATAATATCTCTCTGGCTCATGACGAGCCCTACTAGATCTACGAACAACCTGTGTTTCCGGAGCAAGAACATCTTGATGTACTTCCTGCCCATTTTCCAACTCTGGTTCAATATTATTTTGTACAACTCGATCTTTATCGAGATCTATAGTCCTCCCACTAATTTTCTTTGAAAGTAACTTTATTTCAAGAAATACAGCGGTTCGAGCAACAAACACTTTATTCTCGGTAGGATTATAGAAACTATACCCTTTAGTTTCTTCAGGATTTCCCACAAAATAACATTTATCCGATTTTGGTCCCAGCTTGTCAGACACCAAGCATTTTATAAACGCTTCGCATCCCCATACTTTCATAAAAGACATGCTGTGACGTTTCTCAGTCCATACCTCATATGGAGTCTTTTGAACCGATTTAGTTGGAACTCGGTATAGTGTATATGCAGCCGTTTCTAGAGCATAACCCCAAAAACTTATTGGAAGATCTGCTAGACTCATTATCGATCGCACCATGTCCAACAAGGTACAATTTTTCCTCTCAGAAACTCCATTCCATTGAGGCGTTCCAGGAGGAGTAAGTTGTGATACGATACCACACTCCTTCAAGAAACCTTTAAACTCGAGGCTTAGTATTCTCCTCCATGACATGATCGTAGAACTTTTATACTTTCCCCTGTTTGCTTTTCCACTTCAACCTTGTATTCTTTGAACTTTTCAAAAGAATTAGATTTGTTCTTGAAAAGATACACATATCCATATCTACTGAAATCATCAGTAAAAGTAATGAAGTAGTAAAAACCACCTCTTGCTATCGTACGCATTGGACCACATACATCACTATGTATAAGTCCTAATCGTTCGGTGGCCCTTTCACCTTATCCGGTAAAAGGAGCTTTAGCCATTTTACCAATGAGACAAGATTTGCATTCTTCGTATGATTCAAAATCAAACTTATCCAAGTAACCATCTTTATGTAATTTGGAAATGCGTTTCTCATTTATGTGACCTAAACGACAATGCCAAAGGTACGTTTGATTTGAGTCTTTCATCTTAATACGTTTATTATCATTATTTATGTTATAGACAGGAATATCTATATCAAGAACATATAAACCATTACAAAAATGTGCAACCACGTAGGTAACATTATTGAATGAAAAGGAACAACTATTGTTCTGAATCAAAAATGAAAAACCTTTCTTGTCCAAACAAGAAACCGAAATAATATTTCTGCAAATCGCAGGCACGTAAAAACAATTATCTAGTTCTAAAACAAGCCCAGTGGGCAACGATAAACGATAAGTCCCTACAGCTAAATCAGCAACCTTTGCTCCATTGCCAACTCGTAGGTCGACTTCTCCCTTCGCCAATGTCCTACTTCCCTGCAGTTCCTGCACATTTATACAAATGTGAGAACCACATCCAGTATCTAATACCCAAGATATAGAAGTAGACAAATTGATTTCTATAACATAAATACCTGAATCAGAAGCAGTAACAACAACCTTCTTCTTCTTCTTCAGATCCTCCAAATAAGCGTGACAGTTCCTCTTCCAATGACCTGGTTTATTGCAATAGTGATAATCACCAACCTTTGGAACACTACCTTTAGGCTTCAAAGCCTTTGTCGGATCAGGTTTCAGACCGGCATTCGATTTAGATCCCATCTTCTTCTTGCCTTTCCATTTACCATTTCCTTTGGCCTTCCCCTTATTCACCATCAACATGGGAGCAGGGGATGCCTTCTAAACATTGATCTCAGCAGTTTTCAACATAGCCAACAGTTCGGTGGGGTTCTTATCTATGTCATTTATATTGTAATTCATCACAAATTGAGAATAGCTTTTATTTAAAGACTACAAAATTAGGTCAATCTGGTGCTCCACAGTAATCGGGGCACCCAACTTGGCAAGGTACTCAATATACCCAATCATCCTTAGAATATACGGTCCAACCGGATCACGTTCTCCCTGCTTACATGCATGCAACAATTTGAAAGTATCAAACCTCTCCCGACGAGCCTGTCCTTCAAACATACGTTTCAAGTGCTCAATCATATCATAAGAATCCATATTCTCGTGTTGTTTCTGAAGTCAGCACTCATGGTCGCTAACATGAAACATTGAACATCCATGTCATGATCGATATGTTTCTGATAAACATTATGTTGAGCACGTGATGCTCCTTCAGGGAGAGGTGCAGGGCGACGGATATCTGTTAGGGCAAAAACACACGCTAATAACACACGCAAGTATACGCGTTCGCAAGTAATATAGAATACTTTCTAGTTCGTTCCCACAGAGACTCAGACTAATTATTGTTCAATTAACTCACTCACCAATGTATGATTACTTCTCAATGTTAAGACAATAACACTTAGAACTGATTAACTAATTATTAACTACAATTAACTACTATAATTAACCACTTAAGTAACACTCGAATTAACAATAATAAAACACTAATGAGATCACAACTTCATTACTACTTCCTTCAATAGCTATTGTTATTACCCTTAGCATGCAACAATGATGATATTAATCGAATAACACGAAACTGATAAAAGCCAACTTTCATTGTTCTAATACCATTCTACCAAACATCCATAATTAAGATAGAAGTTGAATAGGCATCAATTATGTTGAGTCCCTATATGTCTACAGAAATTGACAACATAACGATTTAAGCACAAGTTATTCCTTTTTGATTACATAGGGCTAATAAAACTGTTAGAGTTACCCACTGATCATGCATATTCATACATGAACCTATGCTAGCATGGCAAGTTCTAAATCTCAAGATCCACCGCCGCTTCACAAGAAATTAACACCCTATCTTATATGTTCGCGACGCACATAAGACGAATACGCACAACCAATACTAGATATCATACAATCATCACACACTAAGGTATTAAACAACTAACTAAAGAATTCCATAGTAAATCCGTTACGACCCCATGATCACGATTAGCCCATGATAGCACTCATCGTCATCATGGGTTCATATGAAAACATGATAAATAAACATAAGAGAATAATAACTAAAACTACTTATATTAAACAAGAGTACGTCTCAAGAGTAAATAGGTTCAAAGTAAGAAAACTAGCATCCAACGTTACAACGAAATAAAGAATCACAAGAAAATATGCTTCCTCTTCGTTGTGGTGTGCTAAAACGGTCTTCTTCCTTATCTCCTTCGCTCCTTGATTAATACAACGATCCCACCTTTGTGAAACGTCTCTGAAATCTACTTATATAGGAGTCCCATAAAACCCAGATAACTCAGAAGTTGGAAGCCAAACAGAAATAGAAGTCTGAAATAATAAATCTGAATTTACGACCCTGCGCGGCCGCTCAGCTTTCCTGAGCGGGCGCTCAGACCCCTTCTGGAAAATTGATCTATTTTGCTTCATTTCTTCGCTGTAATCTGCTCCTATCTTCCCACTTGCAATGCTAAACACATGCCAAGGCTTATTATTGATGAATTCTCTCTCGAAATGCAACTAATACCCTGAAATGCACAAACACTAGAAAAACGTATCAAATACACAAAATACTTGATTTCAAGACACCAATTTAAGCTATTATAAGACGTTCTAAGTGGTATAAAATGCCACTTATCACACCCCCAAACTTAAATCGATGTTTGTCCTCAAGCATCACAGACTCAAAAACAAAATAAAACATGCATGAATGCAATCTATATGAAATGCAGCGATCCCCCTTACTACGACCAAACCAACCAACTTACGACATCTCAACAAACGCAATTAGGTGAATAAAGATCAATCGAATCATACAAACTAACATACAGCCAGAAACGTGGTGTGTGCAAATGCTTAACAGATATGCTTCGAAACTAGATCAATTATCATGACTCAACTATCCTCAAGGAAATCACATGATTATATGAAGAATAAAAATTCTAGGCAGAAAGTGACTTATAACACTTCAAGAATCCTGGAGATTATTACGGAATCATGCTTTTTATTTAAATGCTTATTTGACCGTGCAATGAGTGAGGTCCACAAAAGACTTATACAATGGCATCCATGTAGCGAACGTTAGGTTAGCGGATCCCAGACTATAAAAGCCTTAAGTCACTAGGCACAAAGTCCCCTAAGAACTTAATAACTCGAATACCAAAGAGCCCACTCTTGATCAATTATGCATTAACTTTTTAATTTTTTCTTATTTTTTTTTCTTTTATCTTTTTTTTCTATATTATTTTTTTCAACTTTCTGAGCAAGTGCGTTTCGCTCCATCTTGCTCAACCCTAGACTACTCGCATAAACATACGAGCCGGCTACTAGCCATTTGACGCCTAGCCACAATTAGCAATGAATTCCATTTTTCACTCCATTTTTTTCTTTTCATGCCTTTTATCACTAAGAACCTATTATAAAATTCTAAGCATAATCAATAGATTAACCTCGAAAACCATTAAACCATAACAACAATCTAGTCATTCAGCATTCTCTAAGACTTAGTGAAATTACAAGTGTTCCTAGCATGCATGTCACCTTACACGACTCAACATCAACTTTAACGTTATCACTACACTCGCATCAACATCACAAATCAATTGGTAAATCAGCGCAAAAGGGATCATGGTCTATGCATGAGCTACATGACATGATAAACAAATAAAGCTATAAATAAAAAAAATCTATATGACAAAAATTATGCAATTATATGAACTAACTATCATGAATATGCAACTATATGACACACACACAAAATATTCCTTAACTACCACCCCCAAACTTAAAATCTTCACTGTCCCCAGTGAAGGTAGTAGAAAGGAACACAGGGTATACCTATTCGGAGAGATCATCATCATCATCACCCTCAGAGGGTGGTGTATCAGGAGACAGATATGCAGAGTCCTCACCAAAAACTGGCCACTGGATGTCAGCTCCAAGGCCTCGAAAAGCAGTCCCTAGTGCAAGGGTGAGCTCCTGAGCAAACCTGCTCTGTGTCTCGTACATAGCATTCATCCTCCTCGAAAGCCTCCTATACTGGGCATCAGCTATCCCAGCACCCTCCTGAGCTCTAGAAGAACCAGCCTCTTCTCGCCTTGGCCTCGCCATGGTAGCACCTCATGCTGGACGCCCTCCTGGAAGATGATAACTCAGCCCATGCTCCTCGGGCTCACCACCGGTCCACTCCTGCATTATATGCAGAGTCCCGAAATCAATAGGAACGGCCGACAACTGCAACTGCTCATGAGATGGCCACTGAACTCCCACCGCTCGACAGAGCTTGGTAACCGTGGATGCATACGGGATGTTCATGTGCTTAGCTCCCCTTAAAAACTTCAGAATTCCTTGGTAGATGAAGTCACCAAGGTCCACATAGTACTCCTCATTCAAAATTCCCCACAACAACTGTGCTCTCTCAACTGTGACCTCATGTGCATGCGAAGTAGGCAAAATATTAGCACAAATAAAAGCATTCCATGCATGGGCATACCTATTCATGGTGATCGCCGGAAAGTGACGATACTCATTAGTTCCAGTCTTGAAGGTCCAAACTGTGTCCGGCCTACAGAGAGTAGCACAAATAGAATCCAAGTCAAAATCCTCAGCAGTCTTCTCGTTCCAGTTCTCCTCCGTGGGCTTCCTCTGTCTCTGCCCAATCACACAGCGAATCGCCGCAGGGTGATAATCAACCGTCATCCTCCGGACCACAGAATACCCATTCTTCTCGTCCTTCGCGTTCGCATAGAACTCGCGAACCACGCTCATCGACACTGCTTCAGGAGACTCACAAAAAGCTATCCACCCCTTCTCAGCAATCATAGGCAACAACTCACCATCCCTCCCCGATGGTAAGAACCCCCTCTCCTTCAAAATCGGCTTACCCAGAAGCCTAGTATACTCCTCCTCAACAGCCCTATCATTCAAACGAGGCCTCGCAGTAGTACCCCTCGATGAATCAGCATTAGGGACAGTGCTGCTGCTATCGATAGTCCTTGATCTCTTGGGTGCCATCGAAACTGAGTAAAAGTGTTAAAGATTTGTGTTTTTATGTTTGGGAGAGAGTTTAAGGTTTGAAAGTGTATGGGGAATATATGGGATAAGTGTATGTATATATAGGGTAGGGATTAGGGTAAAAATTTATTAGGAGTGGGTTTGAGGGTTAAAATCATGGGGTAATGGGGAAATAGGTCGTGGGTAATGGGGCTGTGTTTTTATTTTTTGTTTTTCAGCTTTTTTTTGGTTTTTATTCGGACTAAAAAAAATTCTTCCAGTCGACCCCTGAGCGGTCGATCAGCAAAGCTGAGCGGGCGCTCAGGGGGCTTCTGGAATTTTTTTTTCCAGGCTCCGTTTTTCTAATTTTTTTGTGGTTTTGGATAGGTTATTAACTTTTAAGGGTTCCTGTAACAATAAATCATGGGTTGCCTCCCACTAAGCGCTTCTTTTTCGTCATTAGCTTGACGTTGCGTACCTTCCTCAAGTTGACAATAAAACGACACTAACCACTTCCCGGTTTGCTGTGTCCCCATAGTAGTGCTTCAAATGCTGACCATTAATCTTGAATGCTTGGTCCGGATCATTCATAAAAATCTCCACCGCTCCATGTGGAAACACAGTTTTGATAATAAAAGGTCCCGACCACTTTGATTTCAACTTCCCAGGAAAAAGTCGGAGACGAGAGTTGAATAAGAGAACTTGTTGCCCCGACACGAATAACTTGGGATGTAGCTTCCTATCGTGCCACCTCTTCACTTTTTCCTTGTACATTTTGTTGTTCTCGTACGCTTGGAGTCGAAATTCATCAAGTTCATTAAGCTGAAGCATTCGCTTCTTTCCAGCTGCATCTAGTTCCAGGTTCAACTTCTTCAATGCCCAATAGGCCTTATGCTCAAGCTCCGCAGGTAAATGACATCCCTTACCATACAGAAGTTGAAATGGAGACATCCCAAGTGGAGTTTTATATGCTGTTCTATAAGTCCAAACAACTTCATCGAGCTTTAAAGACCAATCCTTCCTTGACGGACAAGCAACCTTCTCTAAAATGTGCTTGATCTCTCTGTTAGACACTTCCGCTTGACCATTTATTTGCGGATAATAGACAGTAGCAACTCGATGATTCACATTGTAGCGCTGCATCATAGAAGTAAACTTACGGTTGCAGAAATGCGACCCTTCATCACTTATGATTACTCGTGGCATTCCAAACCTTGTATAAATCTGCTTATGAAGAAAATTCAACACTGCCTTTGCATCATTAGTCGGTAGAGCTTTGACTTCTACCCATTTTGAAACATAATCGACTGCCAGCAAGATGTACTGATTATTGCAGGATGAGACAAAAGGCCCCATGAAATCGATTCCCCAAACATCGAAGACCTCGACTTCAAGCATCACATTTAACGGCATCTCATCCTTTCTCTTAAGATTTCCCACTCTTTGGGAATGGTCACACCTTAAAACGAACTAATGAGCATCCTTAAACAAAGTAGGTCAGAAAAAACCTGGTTGCAGAATACGAGCTCCCGTCTTTTCACCACCATAGTGTCCACCATAAACTGTGGAGTGGTAGTCTCGTAATATCCCCTCCGTCTCACAGAATGGGATACATCTCCTGATGATCTGGTCAGCTCCATGTCTAAACAAATACGGTTCATCCCACATATACCACTTCACCTCATGCAGAAACTTCTTCTTTTGAGCTATGGTCAAATTAAGAGGCATTATATTGCTGACAAGATAATTCACAATATCTGTGAACCATGGCTCCTCCTCCTGAACTGCGAATAAATGCTCATCCGGAAAAGATTTGTTGATAAATGTCTTATCAAATGAAGTAGACTCGGGATTCTCCAATCTAGAGAGATGGTCAGCTACTTGATTCTCGGTACCTTTTCGATTCTTGATCTCTAACTCAAATTCCTGTAGCAAGAGCACCCAACGAATGAGTCTCGGCTTCGAATCCTTCTTGGAAACCAAATAGCGAATGGCCACATGATCAGTGAACACTGTCACCTTTGTCCCAAGCAAATAAGATTGAAATTTTTCGAAAACAAACACTATCGCCAAGAGCTCCTTCTCAGTAGTGGTGTAGTTCATTTGGGCCCCATTTAAGGTCCTGCTAGCATAGTAGACCATATGAAAGAGATTATTCTTGCGCTGCCCAAGAACTGCGCCCACCGCATAATGACTTGCATCACGCATCATCTCAAAAGGCTCTGTCCAATCAGGTGCTGTAATAACTGGTGCAGTTATCAAACTCTTCTTAAGAGTCTGGAATGCCGTTAAGAAGTCATCATCAAATTTGAAAGGCACATCCTTCTCAAGCAAGTTGCACAGTGGCTTAGATATCTTCGAAAAGTCCTTAATGAAACGCCGATAAAAACCCGCATGACCAAGAAAACTACGGATTCCTTTTACGGAAATAAGTGGTGAAAGATTTTCAATGACTCCCACCTTGGTTTTGTCCACCTCAAAACCCTTGTTAGAGACCTTATGCCCAAGAATAATGTAACACCCCCAAATCCGGGGTCGGGGATCTGGGTTGTCACGAGTTCCATTTTCCTTAATAACACCCAATCTTAATAATTACTCAACTACTCTGTACTGTGACCCCACAATAAACACACACACCACACGTTATAGTCTCAGAGATGAACATCCAAAAATAACCACAAGTCATTTTATTCCACAATTATCTGCCCATACACCTTAAAAGGTTTTCTGAATAAATTTACATTTCTTTGCCATTATTACAATTCATAAATATACATAAATCTGGTACATCAAAAGTTGAAAGCCTAGCCTATTGGTAGTTCCTACCTCAGCTACGGCGGCATCAATGCTTCTAGAAAACTGCGGAACGTCTCCTAATCGCTTGCGAATCGGGAGCTTGGTCCTGTTCATCTTTTCTATCTGTTATTGTGTGATGAAAGAAGAAAGCAAGGGTGAGCAGCAAGCCCACCAAAATAATATGTATAATGATTAACAATATGAGCCTTCTCATAGTACTCATGAAAGTCTTGGTCAAAAGAAATGAACCAAGTTTGATATCTTAATGCGATGAAGTCACAAAATATTCAGTATATATACATATATACTTTTCAAAATATTGGAAGTCCTCTTCCATGCATAATACACACAGAGTTCCAGTGTATAACTGTATAAAAAATATCGTTGCAAGGTGATCTCATATATCTGACCTTGTCTCAACATTTTTCTGAAAATCTTTGTCATTCATAAGACAATTATTAACTAGATATAAGTTTAAAAGATGAAGTTACCAAATACTTCACTACACTTATATCATTTATAAAGCTACTTGAACTACCATTGTTCAAAGTATAATGAGCTTTCAACAGTTCATCACATAGATGAGACTACAAGACAAGATTTGAATAGATTAAATCTTTAAAATATTATTAAAGGAAATGAAGTTATGACATACTTTATTAAGTTCTGATATATATATATATATCCACATATACATCTTCCTTTATACATTTCCTGAAAACCTCTGCCATGTAAAGTATGAACAGAATTGCAATATCCAATAATTTGGAAAGGAAAAGAATTTTGGCATAAACCAGATATCTTGCTGATCAGGCAAAGATACCCATAAGTAACCTTTTATACTAGTAGATGGACGAATTCCCCACTGGTCATCACCCTGGTCATAATAGGACCTTATGCTGGACTGCCACTCAGCCACTTATGCATTTGATGGACTCCCACTGAGCCACTTACACTATCATGGACGCCCACTGAGCCCATGTTGCTTATGCCGACTCAATAGATGGACTTACTTCCCGAACGTTGGGTAAGTAATCAATTCATTTACCAAAACTGCAACCTTGTTGCGAATATAAAATACACCACAGAGCCGGATCCCTCAGGTTTTGAGCGAGTATTTAAATCCCCTTAAAAAGGAAGATCTTAAATATTAAAATGAGTTTTGGGATCCGCTCTAACTTTTAAAAATCATTTTTGAGACTCGAAAACACTTTAAAGAGTGTTTGGAGTAAAGCTGATTTAATGAAGTAAATCAGTCCCCATATATTTAGAAAATGTCTGAATATTATTATTTAAATAATATTCCCATAAAGAATAATGGAGGTAGAAGTTGGAAAACTTATACTCGAATGAATAGCAAATAATCAAAGATATACTTATACGAAAGTAATATCTTTATTTGAATAATCAAAAATAAGTTTAATTATCGACACCTTATTCTTTAATACAATAAAGAATATTATTAAGTAATAAGCGGAGTCATAATACCTCGAATGAATACTATAAATAATATTCATAAAATAAAGGAGTCATACATCTTCAAATGAATATCCAAGTAATATTCAATAATAAAATAAACTGAGTCGTAAGCCCTCGTATGAATATTCAAATAATATTCAAATAATAAAATAAACTGAGTCATAAGCCCTCGTATGAATATTCAAATAATATTCAAATAATAAAATAAACTGAGTCATAAGCCCTCGAATGAATACTCGAATTAATATTCAATTAAGTAAAATAAAGGTATCGAATAAACCTTATTCGATCAATAGTTTTAAAAACTATATCCATATATATATATATATATATATAATATACTCGGGAACATCGACTCCCGGTTTAGAAATATGTTTTCACCTTTGGGTCCCTATACTAAGGGTACATGCAAATTACCGCTATCCTCTAGCATAGGTATTATCAACTGAATCAACAGATATATATGGAAAGAATACGAAACAGGCATGCATATATATATATACCATAGCAGCATGCTTCAATAGATTGCAACATTTGCTAATTAACCAACATGCATCTATCGCAAGATAATGCATATACATATATACATCACAACAACAATTATAACGGGTAGAAAACTTGCCTGAGTGACTTGGGGCGATAAAAGGCTCGGGCGAGTCTGGTAACCTATAAACAACAAGTAAGTTGGAATTAAACCAAAGTCACTTGTAAATCTATACTTTAACTAACTTAGACTCTAACGCTTGTTTTGCGCTTACTGACTCGCTTAAGTCACTCGGGTACCCTCGGCTCCACCATTTTTAATAATTTAACCTTTACGAGTTTTAAGGCGATTCCTTCGCGAGTGTCTTACCAACTGCCTAACACACTTACCATAAATGTTTCATACATTAATTAACCCTTTTTGGTCTTTAACCTATGTTTCAAAGTAAGGCGAGGGGAAAAGTTTCGTTCGCGAAACGCCGTTACATGAAATGGTCGTTTCTCCTAAACCGTGCATCGGAATCGAACGAACTACATATCAAAACGAAGCTCGTAACATGAGCTATCTAAACATGGCAATGGTCACAATATAGCAGGGGGTTCTCGGGTCCTAATGTTATGCACAAAAACAGTCTAAAGAAAATCGGACGTTATGACGGCTATGTTTACGCGATTTCCCAATTTTAAACCATTCAAAACCAACCCAATTCAACCTCAAATCCAACATACAACCAACATCCATCCTTATCACATCATAACAACCCCAACCAATTCAATTTTACCATTCATACTTATGCCTAAGCTTAACTTTAACCATGCTTAAGTTCTTTTAATCAAAACAACAACATTTACCATTCCATTTCAATACCATTTCAATCCCAAACTCTAAATCACAAACATCAAGCTACAATATCACCCTACTAATCAAAATCATCTTATAATACATAGGAATCTAGGGTTTGGAGATGATATACCTTCCTTGAAGTGGTGGGAGGAGCTAGGAAGCCTTAAGAAGCTTTGAGAAGTCTTAGGAATGCTTGGATCTTCAAGGAAATCAAGAAAAATTTCAAGTTAAAAACTTGAAAAAAATATTCATTATCTTCTTCTTTGATTAAATGAAGAAGATTGAGAAGGAATTGATGGCTTAAACTCATGATATAGCCCTAACTAAGCATAAAGATGATTAGGGAATTAACTCACCAATTTAGGAAGCTTGGATCTTTGATTTTGAAATTCTTGCCCTTTAAAAAGTCAAAAAGCCGAGAGCAAAAGATGAACAATGCCTTGGTTTTCTTTTTGACTTTGATGAAGAATGAATATGCTTGGCTTGGTTGATTTGCTTTTGTGTTTGATTTAGTCAATTACCTATTTGCCCTTGATTTTGTGTGGTTAAAAAGCCACCACATCTCCTTCCTTCCCATTGTCATGCCTATGTCATGTTGTGATGTCATCCTTCCCTCTTTGTCCTCCTCTCATTGGTTGGGTGACATCACTCACTCTAATCCCTTTGATTAACTTCCTAATTGTTTGCCTAATGACGCGCTGATCTGTTATACGGTTCGCTTAACTTTCGTTCTCATTTATCGTTTGAGGGATCATACCCGGGATCTTATTACTTAGGTTCCCTTAACCTTTCTCAATACATTATATTCCTTTTTATGATCCTCTATTATAATCCTTTAATTTAAATCCTTTTTATCCTGTTACCTTATACTCAATTCTTTCCGCATCTAGTGGATTTCCGGGAAAAATCCAAGTGTTCGGAAATTGGATTCTGACGATCTTTACATACACTTATATACCATATAGAGTACTAATAATATCCCAGAATATCCATAACAGAACCCCTACATAGTGTGGCATGAAAAGTTTTCTCATTCATCTAAAACACTATTCACAAGGGTTACAAAAAGTTAAAAATTTTGGGGGTTATTACAGTCTCCCCTCCTTAAAAGGATTCCGTCCCGGAATCAAATTGAAAATAAATAGGGATACTCTCTTAGCATTGCACTTTCTAACTCTCGAGTAAATTTTCCCACATTGTGGTCCTACCACCAAACTCCGCCTAATTTGATGACCCTTCTCCTAAGTACTTGTTCCTTTTCACTCTATAACCCTTCGTGGTTGCTCCATATAGGTTACGTCTGGTTGCATGTCTATGCGCTCATATGCCCCTAATTATCTGGCATCCGAATTACACTTCCTTAACATTGATACGTGAAACACGTTATGACTTGCTACATGTTCTGGGGTAAGGCTAGCTCATATGCTAACTTCCCAATACTTCTTAATATATCCAAGGGTCCAACAATTGGTGGACTTAGCTTTCCTTTTTTTCCGAATCTCATTAACCCCTTCCAAGGGAATACCTATAACAACACTAGGTCCCCTACTTCCCATTCCTTGTCCTTTCGTGTCAAATCAACATACTTTTTATGTCCATCTTGGGCTACTACCAGCCGTCCTCTGATTAGATCTATTATATCCTTGGTCCTTTGGACCATTACTGGTCTGAGCATCTTACGCTCTACAACTTCATCCTAACATAAGGGAGATCGACATTATCTTCCCTCAAGGATCTCATAAGGCGACATCTCGATAATGACATATGATCTATTGTCGTAAGAAACTCAATCCGTGTTAAGTGATCATTCCAATTTCTTTCAAGTCTATTGCACAGACTCTCATTATAACTTTTAGCATTAGAGCTTTTGCTTCTCAATACCCATTCTTTTCCAGTTCGTAATCGCTATCACCTTCCGTTCCTAATATTATACTGGTTATACTTTTGCTCGTTAGTGTTCTATAACCTTTTAATAACCACGTCAACCTTAGTATCACGAATGTGTTCCCATCCCGAATACTATCACAATTTTATTATCCTTTTTCAGCTGTTTCTATTTCCCAAAGTTTGATCAGTCATATAGAAGTAAAGGAATTTGTTGAGAGATCACTATGATCATGAACACTTGTTATATCGCATAGTTAGTACAGAAGGTGGCCAGCCTTTAGTACTTGACAAGCAATTAAACAATAGCTGGTATCCTACTCGGCTTCTATCACACAGATAGATAGTCATTCGGCAATACCTCCCCTTCTGGAAGGGTTGTTCTTCTCAGTTTACATGAAATGAAAAGAGAGAAAAGAACGAACTGAAGAGAATTGTATATATGAAAAAAAAAATACTGCCATAAAATATCTGGCTTGGAACCTACCTCTGAATCATAGAGGTTTGTCATAGGAGAACAAAACATATATGTATATATATCAACATCAAGTATTATCGCATCGCATTTCACATGCTTAAATATTTTTGTTATTCCGTCCATCATTCTATGGACCCATGCTCTTCCTCGAGCTTATACTCAATTACCTATGAAACTCCCTCGACATCGAAAATCGAATCTGGAATCTCATTTTATACATCATCGTTAATAGAATTCTATGCTTGCACTGCAACCTTCCTCGTATAGTAATACGACTCTCTATTGATAAGAAAGAATAATATTCAATAGGTAGATACTCTACTTAATTAGTCTATCAATGATAACTTATACACTACCACAACCCGATTAGTGGTACTCAATCTCAACACCCATTCCAATACAACTCTCACGGTTGTAATCAGCTCATTACTCGCAGAATCATTTCTGCCTTACTATGGTCCACCACTGACCTACTGTAGTCATTCATTTTCCATGAAGTCTTAATAGCTAACCATACGGAGTCCATACATCTCGTATCTAATTCTCCTAAGGAGTTAACATAACCACCAATCACAATTCATGAAGAACACTCCAAACTCTGACGTACTTTCATGACATGAAGTAGATAAAATTGCAGAAGAGTTTCAATCAAAGTAACGATAGCAGGTTAATACCATTCTTAATTATATGCCTTCGATAGAAGACTTAACTCAAAGGTTCGTTTAGTCCTTTTGAAACATGGTCCAGGCTCATTCTCAAGATAGTACCTTCTAAGATAGATAGCCCGCTAATGGCGATTACACGAATTAAACCTTTACCCAACTACTATTACGGTTGAGTATTGCACAGTCATCAGAAGGAATGTCAATCTTCCGAACCGTAATACAACCTTCCCGGCTTCAACCATCATCACTGTATTCCTTTGGCACACGCGCCTATAATTATCCTCTTACCTTTAAAGTGTCGGC
Source organism: Apium graveolens (assembly GCF_009905375.1). Taxonomy (NCBI): domain Eukaryota; kingdom Viridiplantae; phylum Streptophyta; class Magnoliopsida; order Apiales; family Apiaceae; genus Apium; species Apium graveolens. Next base: position 115,409,642 of record NC_133648.1, read on the forward strand.
CACCTCTTTGGCCTTTCCTGATAGTAAAATTTCCTTACAGTCAATGTCATTTTAACCACCTCCAAATAAATTTTCTACCTTATTTCAATCACAGCTTATGTGAAGATGTTTTCCTTAAAATCTGATGAGTAAAAAAAAATTACCATTTTTCCATAAGTTATTGCCTCAGTCTTTAGAGGTTAATCACTGTCATGACTGACTCTCAATCATAATTAGAACATCTTTTATCTTAAGTCCTAATTGCCCTGAACAATTTCGACCATTACTAGTTCGATCCATGCCTTTCTCGTGGTTTAACACGTGCCTCACTTGGCATCAATATAATTACGTCATATTTCCTTTATCAATAGTTCTATTCTTGAAAATTTTGAATTTTACCTTCCTCCTTGTAAAACCTCTAAGGTTATCCTTGATTCGTTCCTCCTGTATTCCCTAGATACAGGGCATATCAAAATACCATTTACTAATACTAAAACCATTGTCTATATACTTCTGAAAAATTTCTCCACTGATCCTTAAAGGTTGTTGTTACCTTAACCCTTTCCAAATCATACTGTCAAAACTCATACTATCCCTATTACGGGTGACATGCCAACCTTTATGCAGTCCCCTAGGATTCATTTTAAGTTACCAATGTTCTATCCTTAATTCCACCTTTAAAAGGTACCTGCATCCTTCCATGGATAAATCAAGTCATATATCCTTGATAGATTATCTTATTCATCATTCCCATCTCGATAGTCTATACCTAACTTCATAATAGCATCCTTATTCAAATTGAGGTCAATCCATATGGCCTCCAAAAGATAACAATGGTCATCCGCTTTTCTTTCCTGATTTGGTAATGATAACATGGATGTTCTGGAAGATATTGGTCATGTTCAACGTGAACTTCTTCTTAATAATTCCTTATTTACTTTTGTTGTTTATCTCAACAGTCATCTCAATGTTGGGATACCTCTCATACCTGGCGTCTCCCTTTCTGAGATTCGAGCCACCGGTCTTACATTTCACATTATTGAAGGTCACTTCCTTCATCCAATTTTCCTATTTCTATTGCTATGAGTCTTTAGGGTTTCCTCATACCCGACTCCCTTATCATACCTCAAACTCTATTGCCTTTATATCCCTTTCCACTTCAGTTCCTTTTTATTTCCCTTTCTCTTATCATTATTTCATGAACCAACACAACATAAGCATTGATTTCAAACATCCCGTCATTCTGGATTCGTGTCCTTAGAACGAATCTTGACAACTTTTACAACTTAGATTCATAATTCATCATACTTGTCTGCCTTTGTTCTGGCTCTAAAGCTTTTACTCTATCTCTTTAACCTTGGAAAGTACTTTCCTGAAAACAATTGACTGAACTTAAATCAGTTTATTATAATCTCTTGCTCCGTGCCTTCCTTGGTCTTTCACCAGCGGGTGGTCTCTCTCTTAGGAGGGTAAGTGATAAAAACAGTCTTTTGTGATTCGTCAATCATTTAAATCTCAAATGATTCCTATATTTCCTTTAGCCAGGCTCTTGCCTCGACTGGGTCAGCTTGTTCCTTGGAACTCTGAGAGCTTAGCGACTTAGAGGTCCTGAAAGAATTTCACACCACATTGTTTCCTCAAGGTGGTGGTTGGGAATAAAATATAAGTTCTGTTTAGACAGGTTCATGAATTTCCGTATAGGAGTACCGTCTCGGGTCTCCTTATCTCGCTCGACTTCTGCTGTCTTAGTCTAAATATTTCTTCCTACTCCCCATAATTGGGGTCATCTTTTAATTTAAAATCTTTATTTTCCACTTTATTATATTCCGGATTCTTTATATCTTAATTGCGACCTCCCTGATTATCACGTTCAAGGTTTGCCCCTAATCTTATTCCTTGTGGGGGCATATTACTTGGAAAATTTTGAGAATCTCCGGATATTTGTCTTGCTTACTTTTAAGTCTCCCCCTCATTCAGTCCTTGCACGATTGCGAATTATGAATTCTCAAGTTCTATAAACTTCATGACACTCTCTTAAGTGTTAATAGAGCAATTAACAATGTGATTTATCACAAACAAACTGATCTGAACTGAAATTAACGAATATATACATAACCATTTGTTCGAGGGTACAACAACTGAACAAATTAAAGAGGATTACATCATATGAACTTATCGCTCCTATCCCAAAAGTACTACCATAGATAGTCATCTCGTCATTAAAACTAATCATTCATAACTTAGGCTAATCCTCCAAAAGTGGTGCTACATGAAACCCTTGTTTGATTGCTCTGGCTCTGCACACTACCATGGATTAAGAGATGCGAGCACGCACGACATCCCTAACCTGCTCCATCACAGAGGTGATGAGGTCTAAGATAGTCGCAAGTAGAGCTGGATCAACCTGACCCTCAAGATGGCCTCTAGCTGTAACACGGGTGGTAGCCTCAATCCTTTCCATGCTATACGCTAATCCTGCCGGAAGTATCCCACCCTCAATCCTTGGTGCAGTAAGTCGATCCAACAGATCACTCCTAACATTCCGGGCCTCTGACAGGCCACCCAAAGTCATATAATAATTGGCAATAAGAGAAGCCTGAGTGGTAGCATCTAGCAGTCCATGGGGTGCAGGTGGCGCAGTCCCAGGAGATCCAAATGGATAACCAAGCACGGTATCAGGTGACAATGGTGCAGGGGATAAAGGTGGCATTTCCTCAGTATGTGCTGGGCTCTGTACAGGGGAGGGAACAGGAATTGGTGGAACCTCATGGATGTCTACAGGAGCCTCTGGAAGAGGGTCTGATACTGGTATAATTGGTGTCGTGGAAGGCCCCACTCCTTCTGCCCTCATTAACCTTTGTGCCCTTGGTAACTCTTGATCCTCTAGTGCCACCCTCGCGGCCATTGTTGCTCTGGTAGTCGCCCTGACTACGGTCATCAATTCCTCAGCGGTCCTCTCTTCAATCTCATCAGGATCCTCCATAAGATCCTCCTCAGCCACAATCCTTTCCGGAATAACATCCTCAACCGCAACATTCTCTATCTGAACCTCATCCGGTCCCTCATTAGGGTACTCCATCGGATTCACAATTTGATCTCCAACTTGTAATAAAACATCCTCATGCTGATGCTCCTGAACCTCAAGGTTCGGTGCCCCGCTGCCCTATACGAGAATGAACTATTGTTACTATCACGATACTTATAAGGGTTCCCATAAGGGTTTTAACTGCCAGTACTACGTTAGGTAGCCCGACTATGAACTTGGCAAGAGTTCTTATTATCTTAGTGAACTTATTATCTTAACGTCACATCATCTCTGAGGTTTATAACGCTTAGCTCTGATACCATTTCTGTAACACCCCCAAATCCGGGGTCGGGGATCCGGGTTGTCACGAGTTCCATTTCCCTTAATAACACCCAATCTTAATAATTACTCAACTACTCTGTACTGTGACCCCACAATAAACACACACACCACACGTTATAGTCTCAGAGATGAACATCCAAAAATAACCACAAGTCATTTTATTCCACAATTATCTGCCCATACACCTTAAAAGGTTTTCTGAATAAATTTACATTTCTTTGCCATTATTACAATTCATAAATATACATAAATTTGGTACATCAAAAGTTGAAAGCCTAGCCTATTGGTAGTTCCTACCTCAGCTACAGCGGCATCAATGCTTCTAGAAAACTGCGGAACGTCTCCTAATCGCTTGCGAATCGGGAGCTTGGTCCTGTTCATCTTTTCTATCTGTTGTTGTGTGATGAAAGAAGAAAGCAAGGGTGAGCAGCAAGCCCACCAAAATAATATGCATAATGATTAACAATATGAGCCTTCTCATAGTACTCATGAAAGTCTTGGTCAAAAGAAATGAACCAAGTTTGATATCTTAATGCGATGAAGTCGCAAAATATTCAGTATATATACATATATACTTTTCAAAATATTGGAAGTCCTCTTCCATGCATAATACACACAGAGTTCCAGTATATAACTGTATAAAAAATATCGTTGCAAGGTGATCTCATATATCTGACCTTGTCTCAACGTTTTTCTGAAAATCTTTGTCATTCATAAGAAAATTATTAACTAGATATAAGTTTAAAAGATGAAGTTACCAAATACTTCACTACACTTATATCATTTATAAAGCTACTTGAACTACCATTGTTCAAAGTATAATGAGCTTTCAACAGTTCATCACATAGATGAGACTACAAGACAAGATTTGAATAGATTAAATCTTTAAAATATTATTAAAGGAAATGAAGTTATGACATACTTCATTAAGTTCTGATATATATATATATATCCACATATACATCTTCCTTTATACATTTACTGAAAACCTCTGCCATGTAAAGTATGAACAGAATTGCAATATCCAATAATTTGGAAAGGAAAAGAATTTTGGCATAAACCAGATATCTTGCTGATCAGGCAAAGATACCCATAAGTAACCTTTTATACTAGTAGATGGACGAATTCCCCACTGGTCATCACCCTGGTCGTAATAGGACCTTATGCTGGACTGCCACTCAGCCACTTATGCATTTGATGGACTCCCACTGAGCCACTTACACTATCATGGACGCCCACTGAGCCCATGTTGCTTATGCCGACTCAATAGATGGACTTACTTCCCGAACGTTGGGTAAGTAATCAATTCATTTACCAAAACTGCAACCTTGTTGCGAATATAAAATACACCACAGAGCCGGATCCCTCAGGTTTTGAGCGAGTATTTAAATCCCCTTAAAAAGGAAGATCTTAAATATAAAAATGAGTTTTGGGATCCGCTCTAACTTTTAAAAATCATTTTTGAGACTCGAAAACACTTTAAAGAGTGTTTGGAGTAAAGCTGATTTAATGAAGTAAATCAGTCCCCATATATTTAGAAAATGTCTGAATATTATTATTTAAATAATATTCCCATAAAGAATAATGGAGGTAGAAGTTGGAAAACTTATACTCGAATGAATAGCAAATAATCAAAGATATACTTATACGAAAGTAATATCTTTATTTGAATAATCAAAAATAAGTTTAATTATCGACACCTTATTCTTTAATACAATAAAGAATATTATTAAGTAATAAGCGGAGTCATAATACCTCGAATGAATACTATAAATAATATTCATAAAATAAAGGAGTCATACATCCTCAAATGAATATCCAAGTAATATTCAATAATAAAATAAACTGAGTCATAAGCCCTCGTATGAATATTCAAATAATATTCAAATAATAAAATAAACTGAGTCATAAGCCCTCGTATGAATATTCAAATAATATTCAAATAATAAAATAAACTGAGTCATAAGCCCTCGAATGAATACTCGAATTAATATTCAATTAAGTAAAATAAAGGTATCGAATAAACCTTATTCGATCAATAGTTTTAAAAACTATATCCATATATATATATGTATATATATATAATATACTCGGGAACATCGACTCCCGGTTTAGAAATATGTTTTCACCTTTGGGTCCCTATACTAAGGGTACATGCAAATTACCGCTATCCTCTAGCATAGGTATTATCAACTGAATCAACAGATATATATGGAAAGAATACGAAACAGGCATGCATATATATATACCATAGCATCATGCTTCAATAGATTGCAACATTTGCTAATTAACCAACATGCATCTATCGCAAGATAATGCATATACATATGTACATCACAACAACAGTTATAACGGGTAGAAAACTTGCCTGAGCGACTTGGGGTGATAAAAGGTTCGGGACGAGTCTGGTAACCTATAAACAACAAGTAAGTTGGAATTAAACCAAAGTCACTTGTAAATCTATACTTTAACTAACTTAGACTCTAACGCTTGTTTTGCGTTTACTGACTCGCTTAAGTCACTCGGGTACCCTCGGCTCCACCATTTTTAATAATTTAACCTTTACGAGTTTTAAGGCGATTCCTTCGCGAGTGTCTTACCAACTGCCTAACACACTTACCATAAATGTTTCATACATTAATTAACCCTTTTTGGTCTTTAACCTATGTTTCAAAGTAAGGCGAGGGGAAAATTTTCGTTCGCGAAACGCTGTTACATGAAACGGTCGTTTCTCCTAAACCGTGCATCGGAATCGAATGAACTACATATCAAAACGAAGCTCGTAACATGAGCTATCTAAACATGGCAATGGTCACAATCTAGCAGGGGGTTCTCGGGTCCTAATGTTATGCACAAAAACAGTCTAAAGAAAATCGGACGTTACGACGGCTATGTTTACGCGATTTCCCAATTTTAAACCATTCAAAACCAACCCAATTCAACCTCAAATCCAACATACAACCAACATCCATCCTTATCACATCATAACAACCCCAACCAATTCAATTTTACCATTCATACTTATGCCTAAGCTTAACTTTAACCATGCTTAAGTTCTTTTAATCAAAACAACAACATTTACCATTCCATTTCAATACCATTTCAATCCCAAACTCTAAATCACAAACATCAAGCTACAATATCACCCTACTAATCAAAATCATCTTATAATACATAGGAATCTAGGGTTTGGAGATGATATACCTTCCTTGAAGTGGTGGGAGGAGCTAGGAAGCCTTAAGAAGCTTTGAGAAGTCTTAGGAATGCTTGGATCTTCAAGGAAATCAAGAAAAATTTCAAATTAAAAACTTGAAAACACTATTCATTGTCTTCTTCTTTGATTAAATGAAGAAGATTGAGAAGGAATTGATGGCTTAAACTCATGATATAGCCCTAACTAAGCATAAAGATGATTAGGGAATTAACTCACCAATTTAGGAAGCTTGGATCTTTGATTTTGAAATTCTTGCCCTTTAAAAAGTCAAAAAGCCGAGAGCAAAAGATGAACAATGCCTTGGTTTTCTTTTTGATTTTGATGAAGAATGAATTTGCTTGGCTTGGTTGATTTGCTTTTGTGTTTGATTTAGTCAATTACCTATTTGCCCTTGATTTTGTGTGGTTAAAAAGCCACCACATCTCCTTCATTCCCATTGTCATGCCTATGTCATGTTGTGATATCATCCTTCCCTCTTTGTACTTCTCTCATTGGTTGTGTGACATCACTCACTCTAATCCCTTTGATTAACTTCCTAATTGTTTGCCTAATGACCGCTGATCTGTTATACGGTTCGCTTAACTTTCGTTCTCATTTATCGTTTGAGGGATCATACCCGGGATCTTATTACTTAGGTTCCCTTAACCTTTCTCAATACATTATATTCCTTTTTATGATCCTCTATTATAATCCTTTAATTTAAATCCTTTTTATCCTGTTACCTTATACTCAATTCTTTCCGCATCTAGTGGATTTCCGGGAAAAATCCAAGTGTTCGGAAATTGGATTCTGACGATCTTTACATACACTTATATACCACATAGAGTACTAATAATATCCCAGAATATCCATAACAGAACCCCTACATAGTGTGGCATGGAAAGTTTTCTCATTCAGCTAAAACACTATTCACAAGGGTTACAAAAAGTTGAAAATTTTGGGGGTTATTACAAATAATGTCCTCACGCACCATAAAATGACACTTTTCCCAATTGAGCACCAAATTAGTTTCCATACACCTTTTGAGTACTGCACGAAGATTATTCAAACATTCATCATACGAATGTCGAAAGATGGAGAAGTCGTCCATGAACACCTCGACATTATTTCCAATCATGTCAGAGAATATAGCCATCATACATCTCTGAAAAGTGGCCGATGCGCCACATAACCCAAACGAAACTCTGCGAAAAGCAAACGTGCCAAATGGACAAGTGAAGGTAGTCTTTTCTTGATCCTCTGGTGCAATACAAATCTGATTATACCCTGAATAGCCATCCAGAAGACAATAATACTCATGACCGGCCAACCTGTCAAGCACCTGATCAATAAACGGGAGCCAAAAGTGATCTTTCCTTGTGGCCTTGTTCAACTTTCTGTAATCCATGCATACTCTCCATCCTGTGACTGTTCGAGTGGGGATGAGCTTATTCTTCTCATTTGCTACCACAGTAATACCTCCTTTCTTAGGTACGCATTGCACGGGGCTCACCCAAGAACTGTCAGAAATAGGATAAATGATTCCTGTATCTAGCCACTTCAGAATTTCTTTCTTCACCACTTCTTTCATAATAGGATTAAGTCTGCAATGTTGCTCAACAGTCGGCTTACTACCCTCCTCTAGCAGAATCTTATGCATACAATATGAAGGGCTGATCCCTTTGATGTCTGCTATAGTCCATCCGATAGCCGATTTGAATTCTTTCAAAATCCTTAAGAGCTTGTCCTCCTCACTACCTGAAAGGTCAGATGCAATAATAACAGGTAAAGTAGATGCATCACCTAAAAAAGCATATCTCAAGTGTTCAGGCAATGGCTTAAGCTCCAAGGTAGGTGCTTCCTCAATAGATGGTTTGAGCTTTCCTTCAGCATTTTTGAGGTCAGAAGTACCAAGAGATTCAAACGGCATGTCTAGCTTTCGCCTCCAGGGAGAAGCATTAAGATATTGTAGTTGCTCATTGCCATCTTCATCATCACTGTCAAAATCCCCCACTAAGGCCTTCTCTAATGCATCAGACATTAGCATATGATCGAGTTCTGAAGTAACCGCAGAATCGATCAAATCCACTTTTAAGCACTCCTCATATTCTATAGGGAATTTCATTGCTTTGAATACATTGAATGTCACATCCTGATCCTGCACCCGTATAGTAAGTTCACCTTTCTGCACATCTATCAAGGTACATCCGGTAGCCAAGAAAGGTCTTCCCAAGATTATGAGAATCTTCTTATCTTCCTCGAAATCCAAAATAACAAAGTCTGCAGGAAAGAAGAGCTTATCCACCTTTACTAGCACATCCTCCACTATACCTCTTGGGTAAGTAATAGAACGATCAGCCAATTGTAGAGACATGTAGGTGGGCTTTGGATCAGGCAAGTTCAACTTTTTAAAGATAGACAACGGCATCAGATTGATGCTTGCTCCCAAATCACAAAGACACTTGTCAAAAGACAACTTGCCAATGGTGCAAGGAATGGTGAAGCTACCTGGATCTTTAAGCTTTGGAGGTAACTTTTGTTGCAGCAAAACACTGCATTATTCCGTTAGAGAAATGGTCTCAAGGTCATCCAGTTTCACCTTCCTTGAAAGAATACTCTTCATAAATCTCGCATAACTAGGCATTTGCTCCAAAGCCTCAGCGAAAGGTATATTGATGTGAAGTTTCTTGAACACCTCCAGAAATTTACCGAACTGCTTATCCAGCTTTTGTTGTTGCAATCTCTTAGGGAAAGGTGGTGGAGGATAGAGCTGTTTCTCCCCTGTATTACCTTTAGGAAGAGTGTGTTCAACAGTAGTCTTCCTTGATTCCGCCGTTTTCTCCTTTTCCTTAGCGTCTTCATCACCAGCTTCAACTTCTCCTTCTTTTGCTTTCTCAGCATCAGCAACATTCTCAGACCTTAAGGTAATAGCCTTGACTTGCACTTTAGCTTCCTTCCTGCCTGGCACTTCAGTGTCACTGGGAAGTGTACCAGGTTGACGATTGAGTACTGCATTGGCTATTTGACCGATTTGATTTTCCAAGGTCTTGATAGAAACCGCCTGACTCTTGCATAACAGCTTAAGTTCCTCAAAATCAGCACTAGAGGGTGGAGCTGCACCTCCTTGTTGAGGATATGATTGCCTTTGAGCATAATGCTGTGGTTGGTGGAATCCAGGTGGATTGAACTGTTTACTCACGCCTTGCTGATATGGTTGTTGAATAGCATTTTGATTATTACTCCAGCTGAAATTTGGATGATTTCTGTTGTTAGGATGATAAGTAGCTGGCACAGGCTGCTGCTGTCGCGGATAATTGTTTACGTACCGAACAGATTCGTTAACAAGAGAACACTGATCCGTAGCATGGAAACCTGCACAAAGCTCACAGACCATAGCTATCTGATTGACTCCATAAGTAGCTAGAGAATCAACCTTCATAGACAGCGCTTGGAGCTGCGCTGCAATAGCTGTAGCTGCATCAACTTCCAGAATACCTGCTACCTTCCCAGGCATCATCCTTTGAGTTGGGTTTTGATGCTCATTTGCAGCCATAGTCTCAATAAGATTATAAGCCTCGGTATAGCTTTTGGCCCACAAAGCGCCTCCAGCTGCTGCATCGAGCATGGGCCGAGATTGGGCCCCCAAATCATTATAGAAACCAGTGATCACCATCCAATCAGGCATTCTATGATGTGGACACTTTCTCAATATCTCTTTGTAGCGCTCCCAAGCTTCGCACATAGATTCTGTAGGTTACTGCACAAACTGAGTAAGAGCACTCCTCATAGCCGCAGTATTCACCATTGGGTAAAACTTCACCAGGAAACTTTTGCGCAAGATCTTTCTAAGTAGTGATGGACCCAGCTGGTTCAGAATGTAACTAGTCCTTAGCTTTATCCCTCAGAGAGAATGGGAAAAGCCTCAGCTTGATAGCCTCATCAGTCACATCATTATATTTGAAAGTACTACAGATCTCGACAAAATTCCTTATGTGCATGTTGGGGTCTTCAGTCGCAGCACTACCGAAAGAAACAGAATTCTGCACCATCTGAATAGTGCCCGGCTTGATTTCAAAGTTATTGGTTTCAATAGCTGGGTGCATGATGCTAGACTGAATGTCATCAATTTTAGGCCGAGAAAAGTCCATAAAAGCTGGATCTGCCGGAACAATATGATCACCCATGATTAAAGGTTCTTTCTGCTCACTTCCTGAATCCGAATCTTCAAAATCTATCTTCTCCGGAATATCAAGAACTTCGTCTGTCTCCTCAGCTGTTTCTAAAGTCCTCTTGCGAGTACGAGAATGAGTTTGCATAAACGCTCACTAAAGTACCTAAAACACAACTAGAAACAATAAGTACACACGTCTTAATCACTGAGTCCTAATGACCAATGATTGTAAGTACATAAACTAAACAAATACGCCGAGTCCCCGGCAGCGGCGCCAAAAACTTGTTAGGGCGAAAACACGCGCTAATAACAAACGCAAGTATACGCGTTTGCAAATAATATAGAATACTTTCTAGTTCGTTCCCACAGAGACTCAAACTAATTATTGTTCAATTAACTCACTCACCAATGTATGATTACTTCTCAATGTTAAGACAATAACACTTAGAACTTATTAACTAATTATTAACTACAATTAAATACTATAATTAACCACTTAATTAACACTCGAATTAACAATATTAAAACACTCATGAGATCACAACTTCATTACTACTTCCTTCAATAGCTATTGTTATTACCCTTAGCATGCAACAGTGATGATATTAATCGAATAACACGAAACTGATAAAAGCCAACTTTCATTGTTCTAATACCATTCTACCAAACATCCACAATTAAGATAGAAGTTGAATATGCATCAATTATGTTGAGTCCCTATATGTCTACAGAAATTGACAACATAACGATTTAAGCACAAGTTATTCCTTTTTGATTACATAGGGCGAATAAAACTGTTAGAGTTACCCACTGATCATGCATATTCATACATGAACCTATGCTAGCATGGCAAGTTCTAAATCTCAAGATCCACCGTCGCTTCACAAGAAATTAACACCCTATCTTATATGTTCGCGACGCACATAAGACGAATACGCACAACCGATACTAGATATCATACAATCATTACACACTAAGGTATTAAACAACTAACTAAAGAATTCCATAGTAAATCCGTTACGACCCCATGATCACGATTAGCCCATGATAGCACTCATCGTCATCATGGGTTCATATGAAAAACATGATAAATATACACAAGAGAATAATAACTAAAACTACTTATATTAAACCAGAGTACGTCTCAAGAGTAAATATGTTCAAAGTAAGAAAACTAGCATCCAACGTTACAACGAAATAAAGAATCACAAGAAAATATGCTTCCTCTTCGTTGTGGTGTGCTAAAACGGTCTTCTTCCTTATCTCCTTCGCTCCTTGATTAATACAACGATCCCACCTTTGTGAAACGTCTCTGAAATCTACTTATATATGAGTCCCATAAAACCCAGATAACTCAGAAGTTGGAAGCCAAACAGAAATAGAAGTCTGAAATAATAAATCTGAATTTACGACCCTGCGCGGCCGCTCAGACCCCTTCTGGAAAATTGATCTGTTTTGCTCCGTTTCTTCGCTGTAATCTGCTCCTATCTTCCCACTTGCAATGCTAAACACATGCCAAGGCTTATTATTGATGAATTCTCTCCCAAAATGCAACTAATACCCTGAAATGCATAAACACTAGAAAAACGTATCAAATACACAAAATACTTGATTTCAAGACACCAATTTAAGCTATTATAAGACGTTCTAAGTGGTATAAAATGCCACTTACCAATATCTATGACATAGAGCTTGCTCTCTTGTTTGAGGACAATCCTCAAGTTCCTCTGCCAGTCAAGGAAGTTTGTTCCTGTCATCTTGTCCTTCTCAAGGACTGATCGCACAGAGAAGTTGTTTGAATTGATTGCTATTTGATATTTACAATGTTTAAAATGCATAAGATAAATTAGTCTACAGATGATTATTAAATTATGTTCAAGTGATTATTCATATATATTCAAAACATATATCTCCCACTATTTTAACAAATTAATAGCCCTAACTATTAATTCAGAAAGAGTATCTTCTATATACTTTCTAGTGAGCCAAGATCCAAATTTTCACAATATTTTTGTTCAGCTTTGGCTTTACTCCTAAAATATGATTCAATAAGGTAGACAAAATTTGTCAATTATATCAACTATATAACTCTTGGATAGTTTAGTGGAACAACATTTATACTTACTTATCCAATAAATCTCACCAAACTCTATGCCTCTAAGTTCACTATCCTATTATGGTAACTTAGTTAAGTCAAAACCCAAAGGTCTAAAAAAAGTATCATATACTTCAACACACTATCCCAAGATAGATGGGAGTACTTCACTCTAGTGAACCCACTCCTTATCGATCTAGGGGTTAACGCGTTGGACATATTGGAAGGCATCTAAATAACTTAATATAAACATTAGGGTTTTGTTAGTATTATAACGATCATGATCCCATCATAAAGAGATTCCTAATTTTTCCTTGAATAAAATACTTCAAATCAATACTTGTCAATGGTTTGATTTCCAGGTAGTGGAGGAGTCACATCGGTCTCGCTTAAAACCCACAGCCTTACAAGTTCTATGAACCCGTTGTTGACAAAATCGCCCCATGTCGGAAATAAAGAAGATTCGTATTTCATTCCATTTTTCATAAACATGAGAACCTCATAATCATTTGTAAATTTTAAAATCGAGACATTACAGATTTTATCTTGTTTAGGCATGGCATGGGTGACGTATCTAATACATACATTCATGCATGATTAATCTAATTAAAGCATACATCATTAACTATTCTATACATACATTCATACATCAATATGTAAAGTACGGTATGTAAACGTGCTTGGTTATGGCCTTTATCCTATGTGATCCTTTCAAGCTAATGAAAGGATCAAGGTCAATCTATGGTGAATAAAATAAATACAATTACAATTACATGTCTTTATTCTTCTTGTCTCGATTGCTGCTTCTCCTCTTGGAGCATTCCTTCTTGAAGTACATTACATAAAAACAACCTATAATAATGTACTTACATAAGAAAAAGCTGGGGTCGAGAAAGAATTTTTTTTCCCAGAAGACCAGTCTTGTACAGAAATCTCAATTTCGGAACAACAGATCATATCTGAACTAGTCTCTTCCTCTACTGCATTATATGCAGTTCCAGAAGCATGTATCATATACATACTGAACATACCCTATTTCACAGATCATGTCAACACACCATCTGTCCAACAGATTAGAACACTATCTATAAGCTAGACATCATGCATAACATACAAATCGCATACTGATCAGCATGGCAAATTTATTACGTGCTCATATCATTATATGCATAAACATTACGTGAATATCCAGAAAGCTCTATATAATTAGCTCGATCATAAATCAACATAACATCATGCATATTAAATCTCATATATAAATCATATCACATACATATATGGCAGATATGATTCATGCTTAATATATTGAAAAACTGTAAAACACGTAACCAAATTATCCCATTATACACATAGTTCTGATACCATTGTTAGGGATTCGAGCATAAAAATGCAACGGAAAAATAAAATTTTCGAATCCCTACCGCAGGATCTATGTATAATGAATGGATAATTACGGAGAATAGATGTTTTACCTTAAGAAGCTTTACGTTAATGGAAAGATGGAGGTCTTGAATGATCACCACGTAGCCCGTCGCTGGAACGATCTACGCCTTGAAGGTATCCACATGAATGATCGCCCATAGGATGGGTGTGTACTAGCACGTTCTTGAGGCCGCCTTCTTGCTCTTTATCTCTCATCAAGCTGCTAGGTTTATGTTTTATCAAATAAAACGTGTAACCCTAATTCTATTAGAAAGATATATTATATAGGCAAGAGTTAATGGGCCTCCAACCCTAAACTGAATTTTAGAGTTATTATTATTATTATTAAATTCAAATTCTGATTATTGTATTATTAAGTCTCACTTAATCATCCAATAACTTAATTTCGGATTTAATATTAAATTCGAATTTCCTATTTATTTAATTAATTAAGTCACACTTAATTAATAACAAATAATTCGAATTACTTAAATTTAATTTAAATCTGAATTTAAATTAAATAATCCTCATATCATTCTTTATGCGACCCTTTAGGTTATTATTACATTGGCAACAATTTTAAATCTAATTTAAAATCATATGCAATGAGCGGCATCTAGTAATACATCATTGTTACCCAAGTAATAATAATTAAATCGGTGATCAATTAAACCTTTCATGAATAATGTACAATGTAATATAATCCCTTTAGCCTTATATTATAGATCAAACTCAAGGCATGTATTGTGTCATCCTCTGTTAACATTCAATCCTTCTTTCCTTGATCAATGAATAAACTATTAAACAAATCAGTATTTGAGCACGACCATGCATTTTATAGTCTTACTCAATCAAGAGGCCAATAATATCACTCCTTTCATAAAAAAGGGATAAATCACATCTAGATCATTCATATTTCTCATACGATTCATAATGTACCCAAGGTCTACTTTTATTATTACCCGGTCAAGGATAACTTTCAACAGTATCAAAGTATATTAATTCTCGTATAGAAATATAATGATTTCAAGTCAAAGGACCAATACATCATTATCACTGTGAGATTAACTTATGACACTATAAACATGTAGTATCTCACAACGGGTCAATCCAGCACTATATATTTAATACACGTGCCTGTGTTTTGACTTTAGTATCACCATACCTATGATCAATGAGATGTGATCATCAGCCAACAAACACACTAGTCTCAATGTATTTATTATCGTCCCTTAACAATAATACTTGACTAGGGACCTTTAGGAATATCAATACTATTCTCATAATCTCATTTCTAAGTCACGTACTTAGAGGTATAGATTTACATATCATATTCCAAGGAAATTTATTAATCTAACATCTTATCGCAGAAAATAAAGATATAATAAATTACTAAAGAATAATCCATATAATCATAATTAATAATCCAAATGTTTCATAATATAAACATAATAGTGTTGTCTCTAGGGCACAAACACTAACAACAACAAGATAGCAGCACATTGTTAAAAATTATGGTTGATGCGGCAAATCGAGGATGGCGTGACAATAGCAGTGTCTTTACTAAACAAATAATAGAAAAAAGAATTATTCCCAATCAAAATTCAAAACTTGGATGTAATAAGAATTATAACAATTATTATAGTCGTTTAAAATGGTTTAAAATCGATGGATCTCTTACACAACTCTTTTGAAGTTTAATTCTGATTTTAGTTATGACCCAATTTTAAAGAGGTTCACTGCTCCAATTGAAGTATGGGATGAGTAACTAAAGGTAAATCCAAATCCTTATATCTATATTTATGTAAGCACATAAATAATATGACTAACGATTTTGTGTAATATTATAGTTTTGGACAGGCTCATCCAAAAGATGAAAACTTACACAGTAGAGTATGTGATGATTCTGAGGACTTACAAATTACTTTTGGAGGCAGTGTCGTAGTTGGTGAAAATTCGATTAAATACTGATGCAAGGACACTAAAAGCTAGTAAAGTGCCAGAGATGCACATTGGTGACTTGAGTTATAATCTTGAGGGCTTTGAACAAAATAACTCGTCACCGATATGTTCTCCCGAAGTATTTGAGTTGTCCAGAAAAAACTTCCAACTAAAAGAGCCAAAAGTGAGTACGAGGGAAGTTCTGACTCAAATGGAAACAATCCTGAACTTGATATTTTAGAACAACTTGCCAAGCTTACAAACACTTTCGAAGGAGTTTATGGCATATTGTGAAAGAGGGGAGAAGATTATTATTATTAACATATTTGTAGCAGGTACACAGTTGAAGAACTCTTTGCTATAATGCAATCACATGAAGGCGGTGTCCATGGTCAAAGACCTCCAGGGGTATGCTTGGAGGGAAGGCCTCCTCCTATAGTTAATGAGTGTCCTCATTGGGGATGTGGGGTGAATTCTGGTGTGTGGTTTGAGAGCTTGGTCTCTGTAGTCAACGGGTGTCCTCGTCGGAAGATTTCGGAGTATCCTGCACTTTGCACCCAAAAGTTTGGGATCATTTATCCTGCAATCTGGTAGGGGCTCCTTATCCGAGGGAGAATGATGCATCCCACATTTGGGTTAAATCATGGCTATACCTGCATCCACGGACTAGAGAAACAGCTAGTAGCGGTGGGTTATTCTCGGCCTGGGAGATGCCTTATCCGTAATGTCTCGAAGCCATGGATGAGCCTTGGGCCTTTGTGGATAGGCCTCATCAGCGGACATTTCTAAAGTTAATAGAAGATGGTTTCCAGTAGGTTCCCTACTTGGCCTCGGGATGAGAAATCTAAGCCCAATAGATTTCTTGTTCACAAAGAACTACGTTGGTTTGATTCCCTATAAATAGGAAAACGTAGGCAAATTGAGAGCGCAAATGAGCCACCACTAACCCTAAACAATCTCAGCCATCATTAAACACAACCATCAAACACTGTTCACCTTTTTCGACAAAAAACCACCATCACAGATCTTGTTTCCGGCTACAAACCTCAAAATTTATTGCTACCAAATTTCTCCATCAACACCTGGCATAGTAGCAAGTGATGATGTAGCATCCAACACTATGTTGCTCATTTTGGGTTGAAAGATAAAACTTGATTGACACCATTATAACTGATACTATTATGAAAATAGTCTCAAATTTTATTTTCAGATGAATGAAAAATGCTTTCAGTTCTCTAAACACATTGCAGTAGACACTAGACACTACTCATCACAGAAATTTTGTGTGACTTCCCCAATGATACCTAGTTATTTCTGAGTCAATCTGTAAGTTTATACATATTGCTTAAAGTCCACAACTTTCTTTTTTTTTATATTTATTTTAAAAAAGTCCACAATCTATATACAATGTTCTAACAAATCTTTGAAGCAGACACAAACAACAACTGAATATTAGAATTTTAATAGCTACAATTCACAGGACAAGAGGAGCAAAATAATTAACTAACTCTGTAAAACAAAAGGAGGAACTCTATAATGCCAAGGTAAAGGGTAAGGTGCGCCCTCAAAGAGAAAACTGGTTTTTTTTATGGAATTTCAACATGATGATTAGATAAATCCTTTGAATGCTTCAAGTGGGGAGAAAATTATTATTACTAACATATTTGTTATAGGTACTCAATTGAAGAACTCCTTCCTATAATGCAACCACAGGAAGACGGTATCCGTGGTCAAACACCTCCAGGGGTATGCCTAGAAGGAAAACCTCCTCATGTAGTCAATGAGTGTCCTTATTGGGGATATGGTATTGGGGATGTGGGGTGAATTTTGGTGTGTGCTTTGGGAGCTCTGTCTTTGTAGTCAATGGGTATCCTCGTTAGGAGACTTCTGAGTATCCTTGTTAGGATGAAAACACGCGCTAAAATTGCACGCAAGTATACGCATTCACAAGCAATATAGAATACTTTCCAGTTCGTTCCCACAGAGACCCTTTTTGGTTAACTTAAGATTATGCACCTATGCAACAATGGTATGGTTATCGTTCAATGCTAAGACAATAATAAGTTGAGATAATTAACACTAAGATTAAACTAACATGCAAATAACTAAGAGATTAAAAGGTTGATTTAACTATATGAGACAAACATGGGATTCTAACTTCATTACTACTTCATTCAAAGTCATTGTTCTTAACATTAGTATGCAATGGTGATGACAACTAATCAGATAACACGAAACTAGTAAACGCCAACTGTCATTGTAGAAATACCCTACTACCAGACATCCATAAAAGAGATAGAAGTTGAATAAACACAGATTATGTTGAGACCCTATATGTCTATAGAATTTGACAACATAAAGGTTTAATGCACAAGTTATCTATCGTGATTATATAGGGCAAGTGAGATGGTTAAAATTACCTACGAATCATGCATAACAATTATACATGAACCTATGCTAGAATGGCAAGTTCTAAACCTCTATATTCATTGTCGCTTCAATAAAGATTAACACACTATCTTATATGTTCGTGACACACATAAGATGAATAAGCACAACCAATACTAGGATATCATACAATCACCACACACTTAGGTATAAAAATAATTAACTATTGAAATCCATAAGTAAATTCATTAGAATCCCAGGATAAAGATTAGTTCTTAATCGAACTCATCGTCACCATTGGTTCCAATGAAAGCATGGTAAATAAACTAAGATAAACTAGTTATAAAATAACTGAATAATTATATCAAAGTACGTTAACAAGGGTATTAGGTTCAAGCAATAAAGAAACAAGCATCCAAGATTACAACTTAAGCAAAGAATCATAAGTAAAAACTAGATCTTCTCCTCCTTAGTTGTATTGTGCTATTAGGTCTTCTCGCTGCTATCTCCTGGCTCTCCGTTATGAAAAATATCTTTTTGGAGTATTTAAATACCAGCCCATCTAATCAGAAGTCCAGCATATCTATCTTCTATTAGAAATATGATTCTTTAAAATCGACCTAGCGCTGCCGCCCTGAGATCGCGCGCGGCCACTCAGAGTATGGCGCGGCCGCTCCCAAGTGTAGCGCGGCCGCCCCGAGCTTCTTGAAAAACTGGTTTTTTCTTATTTCTTGACTGCAAATGCTGGTTTCTTTTGCGCAATTAGCCGAGGCTCCATCCTAACACTCTTCTAAGCATAAATCATACAAGATTCACTTCTTTTTTCGAATATGCCCTGAAATGCAAAACACTATAAAAACACATCAAAAACATAAACAATTTGAGTACAAAACACCAATTCGAGCCTTTACGAAGCGTTCGAAGTGGATATAAATGCCACTTAACATACCCCCAAGCTTGAATCGATGCTTGTCCTCAAGTATAACAGACTCAAAAAAAAGAAATAAAAATGCATGAATTCTACTAACATGAATGCAAAAATCCCCTTAGAATAACTAGACCAACCAATAAGCAACATCTTAATGAATGCAATTATTCGCACAAAGTTTAATCAAATCCCACAAATCAACTTACAAGCCAGAAACATGCATGTGTGAAATTTCTTAACAGATATACTCTTGAAACTAGATCAATAATCATAACTCACCACTCATCAAGGCAATCACAAGTTTATAAACAGAATAAACGATAAACTCAAAATGACTGACAACACTTCAATTTTATCAGAGTTATACAAGTATTCATACTTTTATTGATAACACATAATAAACCACAAACATGCTTATTTGATCGTGCAATGAGTGAGGTCCACAAAAGATTTATGCAATAATACCCATGTAGTGAGCGTTAGGTTAGTGGATTCCAGACTATAAAAGCCTTAGGTCACTATGCACAAAGTCCCCTAAAACTTAATAACTTGAGTATTTAAGAGCCCACTCGTGATCAATTATGCATAACACATATTTTTTTTTTATTTTTCTCTTTTCATTTTTTTTTCCTCTTCTTTTTTTTCAACAATTTCTGAACGAGTGCATTTCGCTCCATCTCGCTCAACCCTAGACTACTCATACAAATATGAGCCGGCTACTAGCCATTTGACACCTAGCCAAAACTAGCATTGAAATCCAAGTTTTTCTCTAATTTTAAAAATCCATGTTATTTTGTCACTAAGAGAATAGCATAAATTCTAGACATAAACAAGTGATTAAACCTCGACAAACAAACAAGTCATGATCATGATCTAGAACTCAAGAAACCTATAAGACTTATTTAAAAATTTCTTGCTTCTAGCATGCAAATCAATCCATTAGAATTAATATTCCTCTATACGATATCATTACACTCGAATCAACATCACAAATTAATCGGAAAAACAACCTAAGGGGTCATGATATATGCCAATGCAACTATATGCAACATACTAACATGACAACAAATAAAAAAAACAAATAACTACATGAAAAATATGTAAACTATATGAACTAAACTATCATGAATATGCATCTAAATGGACTCACACACAAATATTCCTTAACTAACACCCCCAAATTTAAAAGTTTCACTGTCCTCAGTGAAGGTAATAGCAAGGAATCAAGTGTAACACCCCCAAATCCGGGGTCGGGGATCCGGGTTGTCACGAGTTCCATTTCCCTTAATAACACCCAATCTTAATAATTACTCAACTACTCTGTACTGTGACCCCACAATGAACACACACACCACACGTTATAGTCTCAGAGATGAACATCCAAAAATAACCACAAGTCATTTTATTCCACAATTATCTG
The DNA here is from genome assembly GCF_009905375.1 of Apium graveolens. NCBI lineage: Eukaryota > Viridiplantae > Streptophyta > Magnoliopsida > Apiales > Apiaceae > Apium > Apium graveolens. The sequence continues at coordinate 115,430,546 of NC_133648.1, forward strand.
CCAATACACCTTAAAAGGTTTTCTGAATAAATTTACATTTCTTTGCCATTATTACAATTCATAAATATACATAAATCTGGTACATTAGAAGTTGAAAGCCTAGCCTATTGGTAGCTCCTACCTCAGCTACGGCGGCATCAATGCTTCTAGAAAACTGCGGAACGTCTCCTAATCGCTTGCGAATCGGGAGCTTGGTCCTGTTCATCCTTTCTATCTGTTGTTGTGTGATGAAAGAAGAAAGCAAGGGTGAGCAGCAAGCCCACCAAAATAATATGTATAATGATTAATAGTATATGAGCCTTCTCTTAGTACTCATGAAAGTCTTGGTCAAAAAAAATGAACCAAGTTGATATCTTAATGCGATGAAATCGCAAAATATTCAGTATATATATATATACATATATACTTTTCAAAATATTGGAAGTCCTCTTCCATGCATAATATACACAAAGTCCCAGTGTATAATTGTATATAAAAAAAATATCGTTGCAAGGTGATCTCATATATCTAACCTTGTCTCAACGTTTTTCTGAAAATCTTTGTCATTCATAAGACAATTATTAATTAGATATAAGTTTAAAAGATGAAGTTACAAGATACCCCAATATACTTATATCTTTCCCAAATACTACTTGAACTACCACCGTTCAAGTTATAATTAGCTTCAAAAGTTCATCACATAGATGAGACTATAAGACAAGATTTGAATAGATTAAATCTTTAAAATATTATCAAAATAAAATGAAGTTACGAGATACTTCATTTGATATAAACATCATTTTGAAAACTTGACCCTGCCAACACTCAACAATCGCCCAACCGTAGCCTTTCTATCGAAGTGCTCTGGGTAGTATTGCAGAAATTATCCAATTGGATGATGAACTCATTACGGGAGTTTGCCGCGCCAGGAAGACCACTTACGATGATCAGTCGTAGTAGTACAACCCCACCATTTTCTACATATAGAGGAGAACCTGTCGGATTTACTTGTCAACCGAACACTGAACTCCTAAGGAATGGACCGCCTTAGCGGAACTTCCAGGCCATTTGGGCCAATATAATAAGGCTGGGCCGGCGCTACTCGGCCACTTACGCCACTCCTAGTTCAGATGAAATCCATGACTCTGAAACGTAAAGCTCGTCCCCACTTTCCCCAAGTAGAAACTTGTTGATACGGCTCCACCAAGAAGTCGTATCTATTTGGAAAGGAGAACTCACCGATATTTCCCAGGCGATGCCTGTTAATGGATTAACTTGTTCCAAGAATTTTACTTCCAGAGTGTTGGGTAAGTAATCAATTCATTTATCAAAACAGCAACCTTGTTGCGAATATAAAACACACCACAGAGCCGGATCCCTCAGGTTTTGAGCGAGTATTTAAATCCCCTTCGAAAGGAGGATCTTAAATATATAAAAAAATGAGTTTTGGGATCCGCTCTAACTTTTAAAAATCATTTTGAAGACTCGCAAACATTTTTAAGAATGTTTGGGGTGATGCTGATTTGATGAAGTAAATCAGTCCCCAGAATATTTAGAAAATGTCTGAATATTATTATTTAAATAATATTCCCATAAAGAATAATCTTTATAAAATAATTGAAGTAGAAGTATTAAAACTTATACTTGAAATGAGTATTAATAACCAAAGATATACTTATATGAAAGTACTATCTTTATTTGAATAATCGAAAATAAGTTTGATTATTGACACCTTATTCTTTAATAAAATAAAGAATATATCTCAGCAAATAATCGGAGTCATAGATCCTCAAATGAATATTCAAAAATATTCATTAAATAATATAAACTGAGTCATAATCCCTCGAATGAATATTCAAATAATATTCAGATAATAAAATAAAAGGAGTCATAAGTCCTCGAATGAATATTCAAAATAATATTCATTTAATATAAAGGAGTCATACGCCTTCGAATAATATTCGAAATAATATTCAATAATAAAATAAAGTTAAAGTTATCGAATAAACCTTATTCGATTAATAGTTTTGAAAACTATGACCATATATATATATATATAAGTATATATATATATTTATATTCATATATACAAAATCTACTCGGGATCCTCGACTCCCGGTTTTAGAAAATATTTTCACCTTTGGGTCCCTATACTAAGGGTATATGCAAATTACCGCTATCCTCTAGCATAGGTATTATCAACTGAATCAACAATTATATATGGAAAGAATACGAAACAGGCATGCATATATATATATACCAAAGCAGCATGCTTCAATATATTGCAACATTTGCTAATTAACCAACATGCATCTATCGCAAGATAATGCAAATACCTATATACATCACAACAACAGTTATAACTGGTAGAAAACTTGCCTGAGCGACTTGGGGTGATAAAGGCTCGGGACGAGTCTGGTAACCTATAAACAATAAGTAAGTTGGAATTAAACCAAAGTCACTTGTAAATCTATACTTTAACTAACTTAGACTCTAACGCTTGTTTTGCGCTTATTGATTCTCTTAAGTCACTCGAGTACCCTCGGCTCCACCATTTTTAATAAATTAACCATTACGAGTTTTAAAGCGATTCCTTCGCGAGTGTCTTACCAACTGCCTAACACTCTTACCATAATTGTTTCATACATTAATTAACCCTTTTTGGTCTTTAACCTATGTTTCAAAGTAAGGCGAGGGGAAATGATTCGTTCGCGAAACGCCGTTACTTGAAACGGTCGTTTCTCCTAAACCGTACATCGGAATCAAACGAACTACATATCAAAACGAAGCTCATAACATAAACTATCTAAAAATGGCAATGGTCATAATCTAGCAGGGAGTTCTCGGGTCCAAATATTATGAACAAAAGCAGTCTAAAGTAAATCGGACATTACGACGGCTATATTTACGCGATTACCAATGTTTAAACTACTCCAATTAACCACCAACCAACTCATAACCATCAATACAACAAAACTTCACCGAAACCATACCACATCAGTCCATAATCTCCAAGGTTTTCAACTCAAACAACCAAATCAAGACCTATGAACTATAATCAAGCTTCAATTACCAAAACACTTCCAAATCAAACCAAACTACTAATAATCACAATCCATGCTTCTCATTTCACAAAACCAACCATTAAACTTACTAACAAATAAAGTAAAGGCTAGGGTTTGAAGTTTATACCTTCCTTGGGAGGTGTTAAGTTGCTAGGAAGCCTTAGGGAGCCTCCTACAAGCTTGATCTTTCCAAAGAAATCAAGAACACAAAGTTAGGCTTTGAAGTTTCTAAAAGTCCGATTTAAAGAACTGTAAAAATGAGGGTCTTACCATGATTATTTGGACGAGACTTGTGAACAAGAGTTGTAGGTCATCTCAATACCTTTCCAATGAGCTATAGAACACAATATTTGAGTGAGAAATGAAGGAGATACAGCAGTTTTAGTGTGCTGGTTCTGTTTTGGCCGAGAGCATGAAGAACAATGCCTTGGTTTCTTTTTGATTTTGATGAAAAATGATTTGCTTGGCTTGGTTGGTTTGATTTTTGTGTTTGTTTTAGTAAATTACCTAGTTGCCCTTGATTTTGTGTGGTTAAAAAGCCACCACATCTCCTTCCTTCCCATGTCATGCTTGTGTCATCCTCATGATGTCATCCTCCCCTCCTTGTCCTCTTCTCATTGGTTGGGTGACATCATCCTCTCTAATCCCTTTGATTAACTTCCTAATTGTTTGCCTAATGACCGCTGATCTGTTATACGGTTCGCTTAACTTTCGTTTTCGTTTATCGTTTGAAGGATCATACCCGGGATCTCATTACTTAGGTTCCCTTAACCTTTCTCAATACATTATATTCCTTTTTATGATCCTCTATTATAATCCTTTAATTTAAATCCTTTTATCCTGTTACCTTATACTCAATTCTTTCCGTATCTATTGGATTTCCGGGAAAAATCAAAGTGTTCGGATTTGGATTCTGACGATCTTTACATACACTTATATCCCATATAAAGTACTAATAAAATCTCAGAATATCCATATCAGAACCCCTACATAGTGTGGCATGAAATGTTTTCTCATTCAGCTAAAACACTATTCACAAGGGTTACAAAAAGTTCAAAATTTTGGGGGTTATTACAGTCTCCCCTCCTTAAAAGGATTCCGTCCCGGAATCAAATTGAAAATAAATAGGGATACTCTCTTAGCATTGCACTCTCTAACTCTCGAGTAAATTTTCCCACATTGTGGTCCTACCACCAAACTCCGCCTAGTTTGATAACCCTTCTCCTAAGTACTTGTTCCTTTTCACTCTATAACCCTTCCTGGTTGCTCCATATAGGTTACGTCTGGTTGCATGTCTATGCGCTCATATGCCCCTATTTCTCTGGCATCCAAATTATACTTCCTTAACATTGATACGTGGAACACGCTATGAACTTGCTACATGTTCGGGGTTAGGGCTAACTCATATGCTAACTTCCCAATACGTCTTAGTATATCCCAGGGTCCAACAATTCGTGGACTTAGCTTTCCTTTCTTTCCGAACCTCATCAATCTTTTTTTTTCCAAGGGATACCTATAACATTACTAGGTCCCCTATTTCCCATTCCTTGTCCTTTCGTGTTAAATCAACATACTTCGTGTTCCCATCTTGGGCTACTACCAGCCATCCTCTGATTAGATTATAATATCCTTGGTCCTTTGGACTACTGCGGGTCCGAGCATCTTGCGCTCTACAACTTCATCCTAACATAAGGGAGATCGACATTGTCTTCCCTCTAGGATCTCATAAGGCGATATCTCAATACTGACATATGATCTATTGTCGTGATATAACTTAATCCGCGTTAAGTGATCATTCCAAATTCTTTCAAGTCTATTGCACAGACTCTCATTATAGCTTTTAGCATTATAGCTTTTGCTTCTCAATACCCATTCTTTTCCAGTTCGTAATCGCTATCACCTTCCGTTCCTAATATTATACTGGTTATACTTTTGCTCGTTAGCGTCTTATAACCTTTTAATAACCATACCAACCTTAGTATCACGAATGTGTTTCCATTCCGAATACTACCACAACTTTATTACTCCTTTTTCAGCTGTTTCTATTTTCGAAAGCTTAATCCTTCATATAGAAGTAAAAGAATTTATTGAGAGATCACTATGATCATGAACACTTGTTATATCGCATAGTTAGTACAGAAGGTGGCCAGCCTTTAGTACTTGACAAGCAATTAAACAATAGATGGTATCCTACTAGGCTTCTATCACACAGATAGATAGTCATTCGGCAATACCTCCCCTTTCTGGAAGGGTTGTTCTTCTCAGCTTACATGAAATGAAAAGAAGAGAAAAGAACGAATTGAAGAGAATTGTATATATGAAAAAATATACTGCCACAAAATATCTGGCTTGAAACCTACCTCTGAACTATAGAGGTTTGTCATAGGAGAACAAAACATATACGTATTTATATCAGCATCAAGTATTATAGCATCGCATTTCACATGCTTAAATATTTTTGCTATTCCGTCCATCATTCTATGGACCCATGCTCTTCCTCGAGCTTATACACAATCACCTTTGAAACTCCCTCGACATTGAAAATCGAATCTTGTATCTCATTCTAGACATCATCGTTACTAGAATTATATGCTTGTATCGCAACCTTCCTCGTATAGTCATACGACCCTCTATTGATAAGGAGGAATAAATATTCAATAGGTAAATACTCTACTTAATTAGTCTATCAATGATAACTTATACACTACCACGACCCGTTTAGTGGTACTCAATCTCAACATCCATTCCAATACAACTCTCACGGTTGTAACCAGCTCATTACTCGCAGAATCATTGTTGCATTACTATGGTCCACTACTGACCTACTGTCGTCATTCATTTTCCATGAAGTCTTAATAGCTAACCATACGGAGTCCATACATGTCGTATCAAATCCTTCTAGGGAGGTAACATAATCACCATTTCTGATTCATGAAGAACACTCCTGATCCTGACATACATACATGACATGAAGCAGATAAAATTGCAGAAGAGTTTCAATCAAAGCAACGATAGCAGGTTAATACCATTCTAAATCATATGCCTTAAATAGAAGACTTACTCAAAGGTTCGTCTAGTCCTTTTTGAAACATGGTCATGGCTTATCTCAAGATAGGACCTTCTAAGATAGATAGCCCGTTCATGGCGATTACACGAATTAAAACCTTTACCAACTACTATTACGGTTGGGTATTGCACAGTCATCAGAAGGAATGTCAATCTTCCAAACCATAATACAACCTTCACCGTTTTAACCATCATCACTGTATTCTTTTGGCACAAGCGCCTATAATTATCCTCTTACCTTTAAAGTGTCGGGCCACCTCTTTGGCCTTTTCCTGATAGTAAAATTTCCTTACAGTCAATGTCACTTTAACCACCTCCAAATAATTTTCTACCTTAATTTCAATCACAGCTTATGTGAAAATGCTTTCCTTAAAATCTGATGAGTAAAAAAAAAATCACCATTTTTCCATAAGTTATGCCTCAGTCTTTAGAGGTTAATCACTGTCATGACTGACTCTCAATCATAATTAGAACATCTTTTATCTTAAGTCCTAATTGCCCTGAATAATTCGACCATTACTGGTTCGATCCATACTTCTCGTGGTTTAACACGTGCTCCCACTTGGCAACATTATAATTACGTCATATTTCCTTTATCAACATTTCTATTCTTGAAATTTTGAATATTACCTTTCTCCTTGTAAACCTCTAAGGTTATCCTTCAATCGTTCCTCCTGTATTCCCTAGATACAGGGCATATTAAAAATACCATTTGCTATTACTAACCATTATCTATATACTTCTGAAAAATTTCTCCAATGTTCTTAAGGTTGTTGTTACTTAACCCTTTCCAAATCATACTGTCAAAACTCATACGTCCCTATTAAGGGTGTGAAAATGCCAACCTTTATGCATTCCCCTAGGATTCATTTTAAGTTACCGATGTTCTCTATCCTTAATTCCACCTTTGAAAAGGTACATGCATCACTCCATGGATAAACCAAGTCATATATCCTTGATAGATTACTCTTCTTCATCATTCCCACCTCGATAGTCTATACCTAACTTCATAATAGCATCCCTTATTCAAATTGAGGTCAATCCTATGGCCTCCAAAAGTAACAATGGTCATCCGCTTTTCTTTCCTGATTTGGTAATGATAACATGGATGTTCTGGAAGATATTGGTCATGTTCAATGTGAACTTCTTCTAATAATTCCCTTATTACTTTTGTTGTTTATCTCAACAGTCACCTCAATGTTGGGATACCTCTCATACCTGGCGTCTCCCTTTCTGAGTATCGAGCCACCGGTCTTACATTTCACATTATTGAAGGTCACTTCCTCATCAATTTCCTACTTTCTTGATTCTTGTCTCCTTAGTCTATCCGCGTCTTATTATTATCCTTCGAAACTATCTAAAGGTTTCCTTGAATCCTCCAACCTTAAAGGGGATAAATGTACATAACTCGTATGCCTTCAACCATCAACTTTAACTCATGGTGAATCACCCTCATCCTGACTATTACATACTTTTTTATGTCTATTGCTACGAGTCTTTAGGGTTTCCTCATACCCAACTCCCTTATCATACCTCAAACTCTATTGCCTTTATTTTCCTTTCCACTTCAGTTTCTTTTTATTTTCCTTTCTCTTATCATTATTTCATGAACTAACACAACATAAGTATTGATTCCAAACATCCCGTCATTCTGGATTCGTGTCCTCAGAACGAATCTTGATAACTTTTACAACTTAGATTCATAATTCATCATACTCATCCACTTTGTTCTAGCTCCAAAGCTTTTACACTATCTCCTTATCTTTGGGAATTACTTTCCCGAAAACAATTGACTAAACTTAAATCAGTTTATTCTAACCTCTGGCTCCGTGCCTTTCTTGGTCTTTCACCAGCGGGTGGTCTCTCTCTTAGGAGGGTAAGTGACAAAAACAGTCTTTTGTGGTTCGTCAATCATTCAGAATCTCAAATGATTCCTCTATTCCTTTAGCCAGGCTTTTGCCTCGACTAGGTCAACCTGTTCCTTGGAACTCTGAGAGCTTAGAGACTTAAAGGTCCTGAAAGAATTTCCTATCGCATTATTTCCTCAAGGTGGTGGTGGGGATAATAGTCTAAGTTCTGTCTAGACAGGTCCATGAATTGCCGTATAGGAGTACCGTCTCGGGTCTCCTTTCCTTACTCGACTTTTCTGTTTTCCTAGTATGAAATGTTTCATCCTACTCCCCATAATTGGGGTCATCTTTTAATTTAAAATCCTCATTTTCCACTCCATTATGTCATGGGTTCCTTCTATCTTGATGGCGACCTCCCTGACTATCACGTTCAGGGTTTGCTCTAATCTTATTCCTCAAACTATGGCTCTCATCTAAGTTCTCATCCTTAGCTCTCTGAACTTTCGGAACCCAAATTCTATAGGAATACCTCATTATTCCCCTTATCATCTTTCTCTGGCACCGTATGCTCTTTTCCAATAATTCGGTCTCTTATTGCAATCTCAAACAGCTTTCCGGTACCGGCTCCGGTTACCTCACTACCATTTTCCAAAATCATCTTATAAACTCTCCCAAAGACATTATATCTTGAGTCTCTCCTTTTTACTAAGGGCATCAGCCACCACATTGGCTTTCCCCGAATGATAAAGAATCTCCCAATCATTATTCTGATTAGCTCTAACTGCCCCTCTGGCATATGTTGAGCTCTTTCTACGTGAAAATGTACTAGAGCACTTATGGCTTAGGTAATTCTCGCACTTCTCTCCATACAGTAGTGCCTCCAATCTTTAGGGTAAAACTATTGCCACGAGCCTAAGCTCATGGGCGGGATATCGAATTTCATATTATCTTAATTGTCTTGAACATGTACGCGATTACCTTACCAGTGCTGCATAAGCACGCACCCTAAGCCCTTGTGCGAAGCGTCACTACACTCACAAATCTCCTTTTCCATCCGGCAATGCCAGCATAGGGGCCATCACCAACCTCTGCTCAGTTCTTGAAAGCTGTTCTCGCATTTCTCTGTCCATTCGAACTTCTCAGTCTTACAAGTAAGCCGCGGTTAAAGGGGTTACTATCTTTACAAACTTGAACGAACCTCCGGTAGTGACGGCCAATCCTACCTCTGGTAGTCGACCTAACCATGGTCATCAATTCATCAGTGGTCCTTTTATCCAATCTTGTCAGGATCCTACATGGATCCTCCTCAACAACTATCCCTTCTAGGACTACATCCTCAATATCAACATCATCCGGTCCTGCATTAGGACACTCTATCGGATCCACAATCCGATTCTCAATAGTAATAAAACATCATCGCGCTGTTGCTCCTCACCCTCAGGGTTCGGAGTCCCGCTACCATATACGATAACGAACTACGCTCCTATCACGATATTTATAAGGGTTCCCATAAGGGTTTTAACTGTCAGTTACTACGTTAGGTAGCCGACTATGAACTTGGCAAGAGTTCTTATTATCTTTGTGAACATATTATCTTAACGCAATCATCTCTGAGGTTTATAACGCTTAGCTCTGATTACCATTTCTGTAACACCCCCAAATCGGGATCGGGGATCCGGGTGGTCACGAGTTCCATTTCCCTAATAACCAACCAATCTTAATAATTACTCAACTACTCTGTACTGTGACCCCACAATGAACACACACACCACACGTTATAGTCTAAGAGATGAACATCCAAAAATAACCACAAGTCAATTTTCTTCCACCATTATCTGCCAATTACACCTTAAAAGGTTTTCTGACTTAAATTTACATTTCTTTTGCCACTTATTACAATTCATAACTTATACAATAAATCTGGTTACATTAGAAGTTGAAGCCTCAGCCTATGGTAGTCCTACCTCAGCCTACGGCGGGCATCAATGCTTCTAGAAAGTACTGCGGAACGTCTCCTAACGCTTGCGAATCGGGAGACTTGGTCCTGTTCATCCTTTCTATTGTTGTTTGTGATGAAAGAAGAAAGCAAGGGTGAGCAGCAAGCCCACCAAAATAATATGTATAATGATTAATAGTATATGAGCCTTCTCTTAGTACTCATGAAAGTCTTGGTCAAAAGAAATGAACCAAGTTGATATCTTAATGCGATGAAGTCGCAAAATATTCAGTATATATATACATATATACTTTTCAAAATATTGGAAGTCCTCTTCCATGCATAATATACACAAAGTCCCAGTGTATAACTGTATATAAAAAAAATATCGTTGCAAGGTGATCTCATATATCTAACCTTGTCTCAACGTTTTTCTGAAAATCTTTGTCATCATAAGACAATATTAATTAGATATAAGTTTAAAAGATGAAGTTACAAGATACCCCAATATACTTATATCTTTCCAAATACTACTTGAACTACCACCGTTCAAGTTATAATTAGCTTCAAAAGTTCATCACATAGATGAGACTATAAGACAAGATTTGAATAGATTAAATCTTTAAAATATTATCAAAATAAAATGAAGTTACGAGATACTTCATTTGATATAAACATCATTTTGAAAACTTGACCCTGCCAACACTCAACAATCGCCCAACCGTAGCCTTTCTATCGAAGTGCTCTGGGTAGTGTTGCAGAAATTATCCAATTGGATGATGAACTCATTACGGGAGTTTGCCGCGCCAGGAAGACCACTTACGATGATCAGTCGTAGTAGTACAACCCCACCATTTTCTACATGTAGAGGAGAACCTGTCGGATTTACTTGTCAACCGAACACTGAACTCCTAAGGAATGGACCGCCTTAGCGGAACTTCCAGGCCATTTGGGCCAATATAATAAGGCTGGGCCGGCGCTACTCGGCCACTTACGCCACTCCTAGTTCAGATGAAATCCATGACTCTGAAACGTAAAGCTCGTCCCCACTTTCCCCAAGTAGAAACTTGTTGATACGGCTCCACCAAGAAGTCGTATCTTTGGAAAGGAGAACTCACCGATATTTCCCAGGCGATGCCTGTTAATGGATTAACTTGTTCCAAGAATTTTACTTCCGAGTGTTGGGTAAGTAATCAATTCATTTATCAAAACAGCAACCTTGTTGCGAATATAAAACACACCACAGAGCCGGATCCCTCAGGTTTTGAGCGAGTATTTAAATCCCCTTCGAAAGGAGATCTTAAATATAAAAATGAGTTTTGGGATCCGCTCTAACTTTTAAAAATCATTTTGAAGACTCGCAAAACTTTAAGAATGTTTGGAGTGAAGCTTTAATGAAGTAAATCAGTCCCCAGAATATTTAGAAAATGTGAATATTATTATTTAAATAATATTCCCATAAAGAATAATCTTTATAAAAATAATTGAAGTAGAAGTATTAAACTTATACTTGAAATGAGTAAAATAACCAAAGATATACTTATATGAAAGTACTATCTTTATTTGAATAATCGAAAATAAGTTTGATTATTGACACCTTATTCTTTAATAAAATAAAGAAATATCTCAGCAAATAATCGGAGTCATAGATCCTCAAATGAATATTCAAAAATATTCATTAAATAATATAAACTGAGTCATAATCCCTCGAATGAATATTCAAATAATATTCAGATAATAAAATAAAAGGAGTCATAAGTCCTCGAATGAATATTCAAAATAATATTCATTTAATATAAAGGAGTCATACGCCTTCGAATAATATTCGAAATAATATTCAATAATAAAATAAAGTTAAAGTTATCGAATAAACCTTATTCGATTAATAGTTTTGAAAACTATGACCATATATATATATAAGTATTATATATATATTTATATCCATATATACAAAATCTACTCGGGATCCTCGACTCCCGGTTTTAGAAAATATTTTCACCTTTGGGTCCCTATACTAAGGGTATATGCAAATTACCGCTATCCTCTAGCATAGGTATTATCAACTGAATCAACAATATATATGGAAAGAATACGAAACAGCATATATATATACCATAGCAGCATGCTTCAATATATTGCAACATTTGCTAATTAACCAACATGCATCTATCGCAAGATAATGCAATACCTATATACATCACAACAACAGTTATAACTGGTAGAAAACTTGCCTGAGCGACTTGGGGTGATAAAGGCTCGGGACGAGTCTGGTAACCTATAAACATAAGTAAGTTGGAATTAAACCAAAGTCACTTGTAAATCTATACTTTAACTAGACTAACGCTTGTTTTGCGCTTATGATTCTCTTAAGTCACTCGAGTACCCTCGGCTCCACCATTTTTAATAAATTAACCATTACGAGTTTTAAAGCGATTCCTTCGCGAGTGTCTTACCAACTGCCTAACACTCTACCATAATTGTTTCATACATTAATTAACCCTTTTTGGTCTTTAACCTATGTTTCAAAGTAAGGCGAGGGGAAATGATTCGTTCGCGAAACGCCGTTACTTGAAACGGTCGTTTCTCCTAAACCGTACATCGGAATCAAACGAACTACATATCAAAACGAAGCTCGTAACATGACTATCTAAACATGGCAATGGTCATAATCTAGCAGGGATTTCTCGGGTCCAAATGTTATGAACAAAAGCAGTCTAAAGTAAATCGGACATACGACGGCTATGTTTACGCGATTACCAATGTTTAAACTACTCCAATTAACCACCAACCAACTCATAACCATCAATACAACAAAACTTCACCGAAACCATACCACATCAGTCCATAATCTCCAAGGTTTTCAACTCAAACAACCAATCAAGACCTATGAACTATAATCAAGCTTCAATTACCAAAACACTTCCAAATCAAACCAAACTACTATAATCACAATCCATGCTTCTCATTTCACAAAACCAACCATTAAACTAACAAATAAAGTAAAGGCTAGGGTTTGAAGTTTATACCTTCCTTGGGAGGTGTTAAGTTGCTAGGAAGCCTTAGGGAGCCTACAAGCTTGATCTTTCCAAAGAAATCAAGAACACAAAGTTAGGCTTTGAAGTTTCTAAAAGTCCGATTTAAAGAACTGTAAAAATGAGGGTCTTACCATGATTATTTGGACGAGACTTGTGAACAAGAGTTGTAGGTCATCTCAATACCTTTCCAATGAGCTATAGAACACAATATTTGAGTGAGAAATGAAGGAGATACAGCAGTTTTAGTGTGCTGGTTCTTTTGGCCGAGAGCATGAAGAACAATGCCTTGGTTTCTTTTTGATTTTGATGAAAAATGATTTGCTTGGCTTGGTTGGTTTGATTTTTGTGGTTTTAGTAAATTACCTAGTTGCCCTTGATTTTGTGTGGTTAAAAAGCCACCACATCTCTCCTTCCCATGTCATGCTTGTGTCATCCTCATGATGTCATCCTCCCTCCTTGCTTCTCATTGGTTGGGTGACATCTCTCTAATCCTTGATTAACTTCTAATTGGTTGCCTAATGACCGCTGAGTTATACGGTTCGCTTAAACTTTCGTTTTCGTTTATCGTTTGAAGGATCATACCCGGGATCTCAGTACTGGTT